>NC_138777.1:10209777-10355855 GCF_965119305.1 Pelophylax lessonae | reverse complement strand
TACGGAAGGTAGCAGTAGAGCGTCACTTCCGCCCTTACTTCCAGACGGGCATAGCACAGTGCATATTTTTACCACTGATTACTCTAGTAATGTCACTGGTCCCCCCAAAAGTGTCAAAAATTTCAGTTAGGTTCCAATCTGTCTGCCGCAATGTCGCAGTCCCGCTAAAAATTGCTGATCGCCGCCATTACACAGATGGAAAAAAAATATCTGACAGGCGTATAACCCTTTCTTGCTCAATCCAAAATGAAAAAAAAAAGTTTTTCCTATAGTTCTACTTTAAGCTTTGACAAAAAAAAATGGAACCTGATTAGTTTCTATGCAGAGATGCACCAAATTCTGCGCTCCCCAGTTTTAGTAAATCAACCCCCCTATATGTTTGTTTTTTGGACAGTGGGACTGATTTACTAAAGGCAAATAGACTGTGCAGTTGCACTCTGCAAGTTAGGTTGCTCCAAAGCTTAGTAAATAAGGGGAAGCGCTACTGATTTCCATCATCCAATCACATGCAAGCAAAAATGCAGTTTGTTTAAAGATTTTCCTTGCATGTGATTGCTTTGCCTTATTTAATAAGCTCTGGAGCAACTGCACTTGCAAAGTGCACATTCTATTTGCCTTTAGTAAATTATCTATCTATCTATCTATCTATCTATCTATCTATCTATCTATCTATCTATCTATCTATCTATCTATCTATCTATCTATCTATCTATCTATCTATCTATCTATCTATCTATCTATCTATCTATCTATCTATCTATCTATCTATCTATCTATCTATCTATCTATCTATCTATCTATCTATCTATCTATCTATCTATCTATCTATCTATCTATCTACAGTATGTGCACATTTGGCTTCAAATCACTTGCTAAACTTTCTTTATCTGTTCCATTATTTGCCCTAGAAACCTGGTCTAATTTCTCTGCATATAAATTACCCCATATGTCTTCTTTATGGCACCCACTCTCCAAAAACGTCCCCCCCCCCCCATATGACTTTGTTGATGCGCTTGTCCCCGGCTCGGCGTTTATGCCATCAATTTCCGTCTCTGAAATCTAGGTTGGGTCACTCAAAGCACTTTACATACATGGAAGCTCAGCGATGCTCCAGATACCTCCGGCGGATGGGGAACCGTCTCCCCACAGAGTCGTTAAGTATATGTTGGATATATAATATACATTTCCCACGTTGCCCGCTGTTCGCGAAGGGGGAGAGGGGAAAAATAATTGTATTCCGCTTGAATAATTTTCTGCAGTAAATCAGGTCGACAGAGAGAGGTCTTGCTGGTATTCCAATTATTCTCATAGCTGAACTCTGGGATTTATTTATATATTACAGGAACTTTTATAGCACTGTCAATTTACACAGCGCTTTACATATATATTGTACATTCCCATCAGTCCCTGCCCTAAAGGAGCTTACAATCTAAGGTCCCTAGCTCACATTCATACATCCACATACTAGGGCCAATTTATCCAGGAGCCAATTAACCTACCAGTGTGTATTTGTAATGTGGGAGGAAACCCACACAGGCACAGGGAGAACATTCAAACTCCTGTCAGGTAATGCTGTGATAAGCAAATATTGTCTAAATCCATCAGTCATGTGTCTTCCTCTTGAATCTCGGTGATCTTTGTGTATTTCTTCCAGGTCTGTGCAGTAATCCAGTGTGAGACTTTCCCTTCCTGTAATAAATCACTTCTACTCTCTCTCTTTGTGCAGGGGGATGGGTCATGTCTCCGCCCCCTCCTGTAGTTTTCTACAGGCAGTCTGTAATAGGTGGAGCCTGCTGGGCCCCTCCCACAGCTCTGCTCCCTCTCCTTGTGCAGGGTGACTGGTCTTGTCTCCGCCCCCCTCCTGTACTTTTCTGCAGGCAGGCTTTAGTGGGTGGAGCCTGCAGGCTCTCTCCCACAGCTCTGCTCCCTCTCCTTGTGCAGGGGGACGGGTCTTGTCTCCGCCCCCCTCCTGTACTTTTCTGCAGGCAGGCTTTAGTGGGTGGAGCCTGCAGGCTCCCTCCCTTAGCTCTGCTCCCTCTCCTTGTGCAGGGGGACGGGTCTTGTCTCCGCCCCCTCCTGTACTTTTCTGCAGGCAGCCTGTAGTAGGTGGAGCCTGCTGGGCCCCTCCCACATCTCTGCTCCCTTTCCTTGTGCAGGGTGACTGGTCTTGTCCCCGCCCCCTCCTGTAGTTTTCTGCAGGCAGTCTGTAGTGGGTGGAGCCTGCAGGCTCTCTCCCACAGCTCTGCTCCCTCTCCTTGTGCAGGGGGACGGGTCTTGTCTCCGCACCCTCCTGTACTTTTCTGCAGGCAGTCTGTAGTGGGTGGAGCCTGTTGGGCCCCTCTCACATCTCTGCTCCCTGCACAGGCTATGTACAGCACAGTGATGATGGGACTGCTACTAGTGCAAGCTAATATCAGAATTTTCAAAGGCGATTGGTAGGTATTAAGTGGATTTATATCCTTTGTGGCTCTTGAGAAATATATTTAAACATAAAACTTTGTGTTCAAAAGCACCACAATTTACATGAGTGTGCCATCTCTTTTTTTCCCTTTTTTTCACAGTACTTTATAAAAGAATAGATTCCAAAATGGCCCCCTGCCCACAGACCCCCACAACCACCAGGCCAGGGTTGTGGGGAAGAGGCCCTTGTCCTCATGGGCATGGGAACAAAGTGTTTTGACAGGAGGGTCCCCAGGCACGGTAACTCTATGTAGAGGGCATGCTGTCTGGTATGGGTGGGATGGGGAGAGGAGTCTGAATGCTTTGATAAGGGTCTGGTAAGGATTTCTGGTGAGGCACCATGCTGCCAGTGACCACTTAAGTGAGGGGTTACTAGTACCAACATTGGTGCTGGGGGATAATATTGTGTCCACTGACAACAATATTGGGGTTATTATTGTGTCCACTGACAACAATATTGGGGTTATTATTGTGTCCACTGACACCAATATTGGGGTTATTATTATGTCCACTGACACCAGTGCTGGGGGTTATTGTGGTGTCCACTGACAACAATATTGGGATTATTATTGTGCTCATTGGCACCAATGCTATGAGTTAGTATTGCATCATCTGACCCCAAAGCTGGGGTTTATAATTGCGTTCACTAACACCAATGTTGAGGGCTAATATTGCACCCACTGACACCATTACTGGGGGTTATTATTGTGTCCGCTGACACCAATGCTGGTTGTTATTATTGCACTCCCTGACACCAATGCTCAGGGCTATTATTGACACCAATGTTGGGGGCTATAATTGCACCCACTGTAACCATTACTGGGGGTTATTATTCGGTTTGCTGACACCAATGCTGGCAGTTCTTATTGTGTTTACTGACACCAATGCTGGGGGCTAGTAAGGCATTCACTGACACCAATGCTGGGGGCCATTATTGACAACAATGTTGGGGGCTATTATTGCACCCACTGACACCATTACTGGGGGTTATTATTGTGTTCACTGACACCAATGCTGGGGGCAATTATTGCATTCACTGACACCAATGCTGGGGGCTATTATTGACACCAATGTTGGGGGCTATTGTTTCACCCACTGACACCATTACTGGGGGTTATTATTGTGTCTGCTGACACCAATGCTGGTTGTTATTATTGCACTCACTGACACCTATGCTGGGGGCTATTATTGAATCCACTGACACCAATGCTGGTAGTTCTTATTGTGTTCATTGACACCAATGCTGGGGGCTATTATTGCATCCACTGACACCAATGCTGGGGGCTATTATTGACACCAATGTTGGGGGCTATTATTGCACCCACTGACACCATTACTGGGGGTTATTATTGTGTCTGCTGACACCAATGCTGGTTGTTATTATTGCACTCACTGACACCTATGCTGGCAGTTCTTATTGTGTTCATTGACACCAATGCTGGGGGCTATTATTGCACCCAGTGACATCATTACGGGGGGGTTATTATTATGTCCGCTGACACCAATGCTGGTGGTTATTATTGCACTCACTGACTCCAATGTTTTGAGTTATTGTACTCCACTTTCCAACTTCACACACTCCAATGTGTGCATTGCGATGTGTTTAAAAAAATGCAGCAGGACAAAAATGAGTGACGTTGAGGTGTGACAATGAGCTAACATTGTGCTGTCATCTGGAGGTGTCGGGGGCCACAATTAAAGCCCTCTATAATTTTCCATTTGACCACCATTGAATTAGACCAATCACCAAGCTGTACAACCATCTGTATTAGATGCTCCTCACCACCCATTCATAGACTCTATGATGAACAGAACCTCCACCAATGTCCTAAGGAGTCGGCCATAGCATAAGCTCCACACATTGCCTTCTTTGCATTGATACTCCCCAACAAGCAACCCAACCTCAACTAATATTTGTGAAGCACTGCCACGCACAAAATAAACTTTTGGTTTCCAGTAAGTCAATGACTTGGAACAATCATGCAGCCAGTAAGGTCTGGAAATGTCTACAGACCCTTTCTGCATGCCTATTCTTGGTTATTGAGCTACCAGACTGAGACGTAAGGAGCAGATTGACCGCACTGGAGCCTGCACCTTTAAAAAGCAGATCAGCAGTGGCAGCTTCCATACGTTTCTACTTTTCAGGCCAGGATAAGTCTCATTAAGGGATTAACAAGCTCTCCTACAGCCACGGGTGACCTGACCTTCTTTCCAGGCTCCTCCCGTATCCCGAATATCCTTTTAAGAAGCTCTTCACCCCATTCAGGTCTAATTATTCCTCTGAGATCCTGGAGGATTAATCTGCCTCAAAGCTCCGGCTGAGTTTTATTTTAATGTCATGTTATTGGAGAATTCATTCCGGATCCTCAGCACATCGCAGCGCCTGTCATTTTATGGTATCCATTAGGGCCCTTGCTGGGTTTATATATAATTTCATTATAAATGACCGGTGATAATGTGCATTTTTATTGCACACCAACCAGAAGATTTTTGGTGGTTATTGACTAATCTTTCCCAGAAGCCTCAGGGTGAGAGAGAGAGAGAGAGCATGAGCATGCGGCACGGCCGGCGCTCATAACAGAAAAATATCGCTCTACCTATTACAGGAGAAAGGCGAGGAGTGATAAAATGATTTCTAATTAACTTCGTCCTTTTTTGCCCTGCTAGAACTGTTGATGAGATCAGCGTAATTAATTATTTATGATCCGAATATCTGGGAACCTCTGTAACCCCATGAGCATGAGATTCTGCTTGGGGGAAGGGGAGGATAGCTGCAAGCTGCAAGCCATTGCAAATTGTCGGTGTGGGCAATTTCAGAATTTGTAGGGTATATAAGCCAGGAAAGCCTGTCATAGTCTAGCACAGGAGTTCCCAAACTGTGGGTCGGGACAGCGCAAATTACAGAGAGCCAGAGCAGTCAAATCGCGATGGATTCAGCACCCCGCCCACGCAGTTTACGGAAGCTGGTCTGCATTTCCCATGAGGAGGATACTTGCATCAGTGAGTACGTTTATGGGCTGTTATGTAGTCGGTAATGTTCATGGAGTGCAGAGCCAGCTCCTCCGTCCTGCTGGTGGCAGCGGTGGTGGCAAGACTGGCGGCGGGATTCTCTTAGGCTCAGCTATAGCGGGCAGAGACGACAGCCTTGGTTTCATAGGAGGACCAGGTGACCCGGCGGTGTGAGGAGTTCATGGCAGATTCTGTGACCCCAGTAGAGGATCTGAAGGAGAAGAGCCAGGACATCAAGACCAGTATAGAGCTCCTCACCATGGAGACTCTGGGTTTCTGTAGCGCTTTACAATATTCAATTACAAGCAAGTGGGTCCCGAAAAATAACTGTATGCAGAAGTGGGTCTTGGCCCAAAAAAGTTTGGGAAGTCCTGGTCTAGCACTTTTGCACCCATAGCACTTATCAGTTATGTAACACTTTTGGCACAGCACTATGAACTTAACTCACTCCTGATTAGTAGGGTGTAGGTCCTCAGACTTGCCCTAAAAGTCTTTGGAGGGGCACGTGGTCTGATGGTCTGGTGCTCTGCCTCTCATTGGGTATCCCTTGGTGGGAATTCCACCTTTTACTTGCCTTGGCAGATCCCCTGAAGAATTGGGTCCACCTATTTTAGGTTGGGTGGACTACGAGTACCCTAGTATCCATCAGGAGTCTTGTGCCCGGGAGGATCACAGCTAGGGTTCTTTGCCTTCGTAGGAGAACAATGTTGTACACCCCCTAAGCACTTATTTGTTTAGCACTTTTGCACAGCAGTGTGCACTTTATTTACCCCTAAGTAGTAGGGTGTAGGTCCTCAGACTTGCCCTGAAAGTCTTGGAGAGGAGAATTGGTGGCCCTGTGGTCTGGTTCCCTCCCTTCAATGGGGTCTTCCTTGGTGGGAACCCCACCTAGTACTTGAGTGGACCTTGCCTTAGCAGGTCTCCTTAAGAATGAAGTCCAGCTAGTTTTTGCCTGGTAAATAATGAGTATCCCAGTATCCAAAAGTATTCTGTGCCCCAGAGGGATCAGGTCCCAGGGTCCTTTCCCCTCAGAGGAGGACTATGTTGTACACCCTGTGTACAGCTATGGTTCTTTGCCTTCGTAGGAGAACAATGTTGTACACCCCTAAGCACTTATTTGTTTAGCACTTTTGCACACCAGTGTGCACTTTATTCACCCCTAAGTAGTAGGGTGTAGGTCCTCAGACTTGCCCTGAAAGTTTTGGAGAGGAGAATTGGTGGCCCTGTGGTCTGGTTCCCTCCCTTCAATGGTGTCTTTCTTGGTGGGAACCCCACCTAGTACTTGTGTGGACCTTGCCTTAGCAGGTCCCCTTAAGAATGGGGTCCACCTAGTTTTTGCCTGGTAAATAATGAGTATCCCAGTATCCAAAAGTAGTCTGTGCCCCAAAGGGATCAGGTCCCAGGGTCCTTTGCCCTCAGAGGAGGACTATGTTGTACACCCTGTGCACTTTCATGTGGTTCACTTTATGTGTGCTCACCTTTTTTATTGCACCTGGTGTTTAATTTTGAGTGTGCACACCGCAACATGAAACCAAAAAAAAAAAAAGGGGGGGGGGGAGGTGTTTGATAGTCACATAGTCACAGGCCCAAAGGATAATACATTTTAATCAAATGGTCATCACAACAAACAGCACCATAGCATTAAACTGTGGTAATACATGCGCAAATATGGACACCGACTCCCTGCTGCATAAATGTAAATGGGATGAGTGAAAGATGGCTTCAGCTGCTGTTCTCCCCCTGTGGAGGACTCCTCAGACGCGTTTTGCCCATTTATGGGCCTCCAGGATTAAGAATTTTGTTAAAGCATACAGGTACAGCTTAGATTTCTTAATATGCCCTCACCCCCAGCTCTTGGAAAACTCCCTGAGGCAGCTCCCTAGTACCCTCACTTCCCTGTTATCTCTCACCTTGACTATTGCTAATCCCTCCTCATTGGTCTACATCTACACAGACTGAAGGGAGGATAGTCGCGGAAGGTGAGCCGCGGATGGCGGTGGTGGGGGGGGGGACGTCCCCTCCGTTCCCTGTAATGACAGCCGAGCAGCCACACCGGTTGTCATTACAAGACAGCTGACCGTCGGTCCGTCGGCTATGGATGCCGGTACCGGGGTGATGCCTCTAGCTGCAGGCATCACTCCGGTACAAACACTTTCCGAAATATCGGTAATATCGATAACCTCCTGGGCCGATTCCGATATATCAGGGAAAGTGCATATCGGCCCTCGATATATCGGCTTTGCCGATAATCAGTCGATCCCTAGTACACAATGATGCACACTGGACAGCAATGTGCACTCTCCGGCCTCCCTCATGGCAAGAGAAAGCCGTGTCCTGTACAGCCTGAGAAAATGCAGCACTTCCCCTCCTGTCAATCTCCCTCTGGTTAATGCAATGCAAAAGCTCTTAATTACTGTAGAGTCTCTCTCCTCTGTACAGGTGGTTCCACGGGTTACAAACATCCGGCTTACAAACGACTCCTACTTACAAACCGAGACTTAAAGAGGTTGTAAACCTCAGAATTTTATTTTTTTTTTAAAACGAACACCTGAAAGGCAAACACATAATGAGCTAGTATGCATCGCATACTAGCTCATTATGAAATACTTACCTAAGAACGAAGCCCCGAAGTGCCGACCGCTCACCTCTCTCATGGGTGATATGTTCTGTTGCCCTTCTTCCTGGTTTGCGGCATCCGGCCATCTGATTGGCTGGAGCCGGGATGACGCCGACGGTCATGGCATGGGGCTCTGAAGGAACGGCACGAGCGGCCGTTCCTTCAGAGCACATGCGCCAGTGATGTCACTGGCTGCATGCAAAGTAAATATCTCCTAAACTGTACATGTTTGGGAGATATTTACAGTACCTATAGGTAAGCCTTATCATAGGCTTAGCTATAGCTACAAGTTGCAGAGGAGGGTTTACTTCCTCTTTAAGAACAAACCTACAGTCCCTATCTTGTTTACAACCCGGGGACTGCCTGTTCAGTTATGTACTGCTATGTACAGTTCCCACAATGCAGTGCTGCCTGACTCAGTCTATTAAACTCTTCCTGCTCAGTAGCTCCCCCCTCAGCACTGTAGAGGAGCAGCTACAGAGAGCAGCTGCGGCCTGTGTTTCTTTCGCTCTACATACTTTGCCAAGCACCTGGCTACATCTTTAACATTGGCTGAGCATTTCAGAGAATTAATCATTTTTTATTTCCAAATAATTAGATTTTCTGCCTTCGGCAGTGACTGTTAAGGTATGCTGAGACTTGTAGTTTTTCTAGCAGCTTGGAAATTACAGGAGGCTGAGCCCCACATCCTTTTAGGAGCCTTTGTGAGCGATCAGCGCTGTGTCACTCCCACTACATGAGTAAAATTCGCATTCTTCCATCTTTGTCCTTGAGATTCTCTGTTTGCTGCGGTTGATTGAAGGCGGTATTGTCAAATGATCAGTATGTTTTTTTTTTTTCCCCCATATTGTTACTATATCGTGATGATAGCACATTGCATTGTCTCCTACTGCAGCAGGTGCATTAAAGGTGAAATACTTTCAGCCAGTAAATGGCATCTGCGTCCCTATTGTTCTCCCAGAGCTGAGAGGGGAAGAAGAAAACATTGCGCTTCAGAAATAGACACTGAGATCATGACGGCGGTGGATGGAAAGTATTCAAATGAGGGAGCCGAGTGACACAGAGATAAGCTGAGCTGAACTTACTGGCAAAAACACTTTTATTCCAATATGTTCCTCAATAAACACAAAGGATATAAATTCAATTTACCTATTGCCTTTACAAACCCAGATATTACCTTATTTGTTCAGTGGGAACGTGGTGGAACGCAGTTACGGCACCTCCAGCACTGAATCTATGCAATGGCAAGAGGTAGTGGGGTGTGCTGAATGGTTCAATGATGTCAGCTGCTGGGGAATCTATCGTTGGGGGTCTCTTATGCTGCTAGTGGGTCAATTGTTGCTGGGAGGGATCTACTGTTGAGGGAGGGGTCTATTGTTGCTGGCTGCTAGAGTGTCTATTAATTCTTGCTGCTAGGGGATATGTTGCTGTTGGGGGATCTATTGTTGAGGGAGTGGCCTATTGTTCTTGGAGGGTCTTATGTTTCTAGTGGGTCAATTGTTGCTGGGAGTGATCCACTGTTGAGGGAGGGGGTCTATTGCTGCTGGCTGCAGAAGGGTCTATTAATGCTGGCTGCTGGGGGATCTATTGTTGCTGATTGCTGGGGGATCTATTGTTGTTGGGGGATCTATTGTTGAGGGATGGGTCTATTGTTGCTGGAGAGTCTTATGTTTATAGTGGGTCAATTGTTGCTGGGAGGGATCCACTGTTGAGGGAGGGGGTCTATTGTTGATGGCTGCTGGAGGGTCTAAAAATGCTGGCTGCTGGGGGATCTATTGTTGATGGAATTGGTCTATTGTTTCTGGAGGGTCTTATGTTTCTAGTGGGTCAATTGTTGCTGGGAGGGATCCACTGTTGAGGGAGGGGGTCTATTGCTGCTGGCTGCAGAAGGGTCTATTAATGCTGGCTGCTGGGGGATCTATTGTTGCTGATTGCTGGGGGATCTATTGTTGTTGGGGGATCTATTGTTGAGGGATGGGTCTATTGTTGCTGGAGAGTCTTATGTTTCTAGTGGGTCAATTGTTGCTGGGAGGGATCCACTGTTGAGGGAGGGGGTCTATTGTTGATGGCTGCTGGAGGGTCTAAAAATGCTGGCTGCTGGGGGATCTATTGTTGATGGAATTGGTCTATTGTTTCTGGAGGGTCTTATGTTTCTAGTGGGTCAATTGTTGCTGGGAGGGATCCACTGTTGAGGGACGGGTCTATTGTTGCTGGCTGCTGGAGGATCTAATGTTGTTGTGGGATCTGTTGTTGAGGGAGGGGTCTATTGTTGCTGGGGGGTCTTATGTTTAGAGTAGGCCAATTGTTACTGGGAGGGTCTCTTATGCTGCTAGTTATTCATCCTGTGAAACTGCATGCACTTTCAGTCTCTGTGAATAGAAGACAAATTTAACACTATTGGGCTATTTTCTCTACAGGTTAAAGAAAGTGAATAATGAAAATACCGCATTACGGCCACTAGATGGAGCTGATGATCTTAGGAAATGAATACTTATTATCTTATTATCTTATAACTATCATAGTTAGCTCCATCTAGTGGCTATAATGCGGTATTTACTTTAATCTGTGTGAAGAATAGCATTTGACTTGGAGAGAAACTAGCCTAATATCATTTGTTTTTGCCCCCATTCACAAAGAACAAATGTACATTCAGTTTCACCGGAGGAATAACTCTGCAATTTCTTTTCCTATAAATACACCCTTAAGTCTCCAGTAGGTATACACATGTATTTAGACCATATTTGCTTATCCCAGAGTTCACCTTGTAATTTTATCTCCTTTTTTTTTTTCTGGGCAGTGAAAGAACATAAGAGGCAGAAATGTCAGGGCCGACCCTACCATGGGTCTCGCTGGGTCCTTTGGACCCAGGCAGCACTTTAAGAGGAGCAGAAAATTGATGCCCAAGATTTTTTTACAACAGATTTGTGTGTCATCAGTTTGCGGCGTGTTACAGGAGGCATTTCCCCATCTCATACTGCCGCCCGTAGTGCAAACTGATAAGTAGGAGGAGAGAGAGCGTCTCCTCCGGGGAACGTCCCTCGTGTGATCGTGGTGTGCGCAATGATGTCACACATCAGCGCACTCCATCACCCTTTTTTTTTTTTTTTTTTTGAAATGATATAATTAATAAAGTCATTGATTTTTTTTTTCTGTGTTTATTGTTCCTATACTCCACAAAGCAGCCCTTTAACCTCCCCCCCACAAAGCAGCCCCTTACCCCCCCACAAAGCAGCCCCTTAACTCCCCCCCCACAAAGCAGCCCCTTACCCCCACAAAGCAGCCCCTTACCCCCACAAAGCAGCCCCTTAACCCCCCCCCCCACAAAGCAGCCCCTTACCCCCCACAAAGCAGCCCCTTACCCCCACAAAGCAGCCCCTTAACTCCCCCCCCCCACAAAGCAGCCCCTTACCCCCCACAAAGCAGCCCCTTAACTTCCCCACAATGCAGCCCCTTACCCTTCACAAAGAAGCCCCTTACCCCCCACAAAGCAGTCCCTTAACCCCCCCCCCCACAAAGAAGCCCTTACCCCCCCCAAAGCAGCCCCCATCCCCCCCACAAAACAGTCCCTTAACCTCCCGACAAAGCAGCCCCCCAATCCCCCCCACAAACAGCACCTTTCCCCCCACAAAGCAGTCCCTTACCCCCCACAAAGCAGCCCTCTAACCCCCCAACAAAGCAGCCCCTCACCCCCCCCCCCCACAAAACAGCCCCTTACCCCTCACAAAAAAGTGTTTTTTTAACATGTATTTATATATTTAAAACATTGAACTGCTACATTGCAGCAGACAAATTGGACCTCTACCTGCCACTTTTTGGGGGAAGACAGAGACTTTGGTTCCTGCTTAGCAGGAACACAAGATCCCATCTTGACCCTTGCAGAACGGCGATTTGCCTTGTTTACATAGGCAGATCACCATTCTGCCTCTCCCAGAGATGATCGCAGATGGCCGGCGGACATCAGGTCTGCTAGACCCGTTGATTGACATCCCCGCTAGCTAATCATGGCACGATCGCGTCTCCCGCGGCACGATGTCGCCATCTGGTGGCTAAGGAACGAAACGACGTACAGATACGTCGTTTCGTGCAATAGCGCCACTTTGCCGCAGTATCTCACAAAAGTGAGTACACCACTTACATTTTTGTGACTATTTTATTCTATCTTTTCATGTGACAACACTGAAGAAATGACACTTTGCTACAATGTAAAGTAGTGAGTGTACAGCTTGTATAACAGTGTAAATTCGCTGTCCCCTCAAAATAACTCAACACACAGCCATTAATGTCTAAACCGCTGGCAACAAAAGTGAGTACACCCCTAAGTGACAATGTCCAAATTGGGCCCAAAGTGTCAATATTTTGTGTGGCCACCATTATTTTCCAGCACTGCCTTAACCCTCTTGGGCATGGAGTTCACCAGAGCTTCACAGGTTGTCACTGGAGTCCTCTTCTACTCCTTCTTGACGACATCACGGTGCTGGTTACATGTTAGATACCTTGCGCTCCTCCACTTTCCATTTGAGGATGCCCCAGAGATGATTATTAGGGTGTAGGTCTGGAGACATGCTCTGCCAGTCCATCACCTTAACCCTCAGCTTCTGTAACAAGGCAGTGGTCCTCTTGGAGGTGTTTGGAGTCATGTCATGTTGGAATACTGCCCTGTGGCCCAGTCTTCGAAGGGAGGGGATCATACTCTGCTTCAGTATGTCACAGTACATGTTTGCATTTGTGGTTCCCTCAATGAACTGTAGCTCCCCATTGCCGGCAACACTTATGCAGCCCCAGACCATGACACTCCCATCACCATGCTTGACTTTAGGCAAGACACACTTGTCTTTGTACTCCTCACCTGGTTGCCGCCACACACGCCTGACACCATCTGAACCAAATAAGTTTATCTTGGTCTCATCAGACCACAGGACATGGTTCCAGTAATCCATGTCCTTAGTCTGCTTGTCTTCAGCAAACTGTTTGTGGGCTTTCTTGTGCATCATCTTTAGAAGAGGATTCCTTCTGGGATAACAGCCATGCAGACCAATTTGATGCAGTGTGCGGCGTATGGTCTGAGCACTGACAGGCTGACCCCCCACCCCTTCAACCTCTGCAGCAATGCTGGCAGCACTCATACGTCTATTTCCCAAAGACAACCTCTGGATATGACGCTGAGCACGTGCAGTAAACTTCTTGGTCGACCATGGCGAGGCCTGTTCTGAGTGGAACCTTTTCCGGTTAAACCACTGTATGGTCTTGGCCACCATACTGCAGCTCAGTTTCAGGGTCTTGGCAATCTTCTTATAGCCTAGGCCATCTTTATGTAGAGCAACAAATTCTTTTTTTCAGATCCTCAGAGAGTTCCTTGCCATGAGGTGCCATGTTGAACTTCCAGTGACCAGTAATAGAGAGTGAGAGCGATAACACCAAATTTAACACACCTGCTCCCCATTCACACCTGAGACCTTGCAACACTAACGAGTCACATGACACCGGGGGAGGGAAAATGGCTAATTGGGCCCAATTTGGACATTTTCACTTAGGGGTGTACTCACTTTTGTTGCCAGCGGTTTAGACATTAATGGCTGTGTGTTGAGTTATTTTGAGGGGACAGCAAATTTACACTGTTATACAAGCTGTACACTCACTACTTTACATTGTAGCAAAGTGTCATTTCTTCAGTGTTGTCACATGAAAAGATAAAATATTTACAAAAATGTGAGGGGTGTACTCACTTTTGTGAGATACTGTATAGGCGGTGGCCGGTCAGCAAGTGGTTAAGGATTAAAGCTCTAAATATTGTTTTTCTATAACGATCACATTGATGGTCTATTTTTGGCCAAAAACTTGTGAATTTATTACATTCTCAGCGATGTGCAGATTTGTATGTTTATGAAAAGAGCTTTCAAAGTCATTCCTAAATACCAAATTAGTTTGGGGAAAAGGCCAATTATAAGCTAAGTGCAAGCTGACACATTCGCCGGCGTTAGCCGCGGCGTCTGTCGGGTCTCCCAATCAAACGGCAAACCCCAACATCCAACCGGAGGAAATGGGGGAATCTAAATTTGGCTGAAAGGTAATTTACAAAAACTCTTTTTATAGCGGCGGAGTCATGGAGTATAGCCAGGATGTAGAGGGAAAGAGAATAAAGAAATCTCACTGGTCGGCGTTGTCTGGGGGATTCATCCCGGGATGGATGGAAGTCATTATAGATTGGAAGGTGATTTCTCCACCATTGATGTATCACCTTCTCAACCCTTACTCAGCACCACATTCACCGTAATGATGGCAGGTGCGCCTAATTAGACAGTCAGCTCCGCGTAATTAAGAGCGGCGAAGAGCCGAAGACATCTGCCTTGTGCCCGCCTGTGATTCGCAGACCTGAATCCTGAATGTGTGGAATTTTTTTAAAGATTTTATTTATTTATTTATTTATATTTAACCGCTTCCGGACCGCCCCCCTGCATTTTTACTCTACTCCTGCGCAAAACGACGTAGACCTACGTTGGTCACGCGCTTGCAGCTAGGGGGCGAGCTCGTGCCGCCGGGGGCGCGCTCCCGCCCCCACTCGGCAGCGGGGACACTGATGCACGGGGCAGGCGGCTCCGATTGCCGCCTGACACCCGCGATCACTCCCCGCTGAGAGAGAAGGACGGCCGGCTGTTGTAAACACAGCTGACCGTTCTTCTCCCTGGAATGATCACAGAGCTCCTCTGATCCTTCTATGTAGGATCACAGGTCTCTATGATCATTTCACAAGCCACGCCCCCCACAGTTAGAATCACTCCCCTAGACTCTCATTTAACCCATTGGTCACCCACAGTGTTAACCCCTCCCCTGCCAGTGGCATTATTACAGTAACAGTGCATATTTTTAGCACTGATTATGTAGTAATGTCACTGGTACCCCCCAAAGTGTCAAAAGTGTCAGTTAGGGGTCCGATCTATGTAGGATCACAGGTCTCTATGATCATTTCACAAGCCATGCCCCCCACAGTTAGAATCACTCCCCTAGACTCACATTTAACCCATTGATCACCCACAATGTTAACCCCTTCCCTGCCAGTGTCATTATTACAGTAACAGTGCATATTTTTAGCACTGATTACTATACATAGTTACATAGTTACATAGTAGGTGAGGTTGAATAAAGACAACAGTCCATCCAGTTCCCCCTGTGTAGGTGTGTGTGGCCATAATCATCTCACATACCCCTGAATGTTCTGATCCTTGAGATGTAAGTCTAAGAGTCTTTTGAAAGCCACCATACTTCCCGCAGTAACCACCTCTTGTGGTAGAGAATTCCACAATCTTGTAGCCTGTAGTAATGTCACTGGTCCCCCCAAAAGTGTCAAAAATGTCAGTTAGGGGTCCGATCTATGTAGGATCACAGGTCTCTATGATCATTTCACAAGCCACGCCCCCCCACAGTTAGAATCACTCCCCTAGGCTCACATTTAACCCATTGATCACCCACCATGTTAACCCCTTCCCTGCCAGTGTCATTATTACAGTAACAGTGCATATTTTTAGCACTGATTACTGTAGTAATGTCACTGGTATCCCCCAAAAGTGTAAAAAATGTCAGTTAGGGGTCCGATCTGTCCGCTGCAATGTCGCAGTCCCGCTAAAAATCGCAGATCGCCGCCACTATTAGTAAAAAATAAAAATAAAAATGACATAAATGTTTCCCGTAGTTAGTAGATGCGATAACTTTTGCGCAAACCAATCAAAATACGCTTTTTTGCAATTTTTTTTTTACCAAAAATATGTAGCAGAAAACAAATTGGCTTACAATGTTAAAAAATGTTGATTTTTAAATGTTTTTTTTTGAGAATGTTATATAGAAGAATGTGAAAAATATTGTTTTTTTTTTCAGAATTGTCGCTCTTTTTTTGTTTATAGCGCAAAAAATAAAAATCACAGAGGTGATCAAATACCACCAAAAGAAAGCTCTATTTGTGGGAAAAAATGACATCAATTTTATTTGGGTACAGCGTCGCACGACCGTGCAATTGTCTGTTAAAGTAACGCAGTGCCGAATCGCAAAATATGGCCTGGTCATTAAGGGGGGAAATCCTTCCGGTCCAGAAGTGGTTAATAATTTAGATTTTTTTTTAAAAGGTATTTGTTTTTAGTCACTTCAGCCCCCAGCCAATTGTGAAACTTCTCACCTTTACAAGTAGCACTGCCCCCGTAAGGGCTGCTTGATATTTATTCTGTAGGTTCCTCCTGGTTACCAGCACTCCGCCATAATGTAAGGACAAGTCCTTGATTCTCCTTGGCTCACACTCCAATAATCAGTCCAGGGGTATTTGGTTGTTTTGGGGTTTATTGTAAAATGGAGGATAGGAGAAGCAAATAGTGAGATACTCCAACTTTAACTATTCACAGTGATTGAGGACTCCTATCTTCTCTGCTTTGCTATACATTTGGAACAGCCAGGCTGTTGATTCATCCCGCCACTTTGGATGAATGTGGATTAACCCTTATATCCTTAACCACTTGCCGACCGCCGCACAACTATTTACTGCGGCGGTCAGCCCCGTACAGGCAAAGTGATATAGGACTACGTCACTAGCCTGTGAGCCTCTAGGGGGCGAGCACGCGCCGCCGCAGGCGCGCTCCCGCCCCCGCTCATTCCCTAACAAGTCCACGCGTGTGACCGGCGGACCCGATGTCTGCCAGTCACTCGCGATCTCCCGCTGGAGAGGGAGAAAGGCAGGCGGCTGATGTAAACAAAGCCACCTGTCATTCTCCCTTGTGTAACTGCAGCGATCATACGGTCCTGCTATGCAGGATCGTATATCTCTGTGGTTACACGAAAAGCCACATCCCTTTACAGTTAGAAGCACGCCCCTAGGGACACATTTAACCCCTGCATCTCCAATAAAGTTAACCCCTTCCCTCCCAGTGTCATTTTTACAGTAACAGTGCATATGTACAGCGCTGATTACTGTAGTAATGTCACTGGTACCCCCAAAAGTTTCAAAAATGTCAGTCAAGGGTCCGATCTGTCCGCCGCAATGTCGCAGTCCCGCAAAAAAAATCGCAGATCGCCGCCATTACTCATTAAAAAAAAAACCCCACCAAAAATGACAGAAATCTTTCCCTTAGTTAGTAAACGCAATAACTTTTGCGCAAACCAATCAAAGTATGCTTATTGCAATTTTTTTAACCAAACATATTTAGCAGAATACAATTTGGCCAAAAATGTTAAAAAATTTTGATTTTTAAATTTTTTTGGGGAATTTCATATAAAAAATGTGAAAAATATTGTTATTTTTTCAAAATTGTTGCTGTTTTTTTGTTTATAGCGCAAAAAGTAAATATCACACAGGTGATCAAATACCACCAAAAGAAAGCTCTGTTTGTGGGAAAAAAAGGACGTCAATTTAATTTGGGTACAGCGTTGCACGACCGCGTATTTGTCCGTTAAAGTCACGCAGTGCCGAATCACAAAATAGGGCCTGGTCAGGAAGGGGGTAAAATCTTCTGGGGCTTAAGTGGTTCAGATGACTTGGTGAACAACTGGTTATCTTCAGGACACTCTCCCTAGTATCCTCTCTCTCTTCTTCGGTTGACACCCATCCACTGACTGTCCTACTAGCAGGGCCGGCCCCCCTCAGGTCAGGCCCCTTGACACGAGTCCCTGTACTCACGATACTGCAGTCTTAGGGTCTCCAGTGTCTTCACTGTCAATCAGCTTCCACCAAACCTCTGGGTTCAGCTCCTCTGGCCCTCAGGGATGACCTCCTGTGACCGCACGGCACCTCTACAGAGGAGGAGACAGCCGCCCCCCTCCCTCCGGGAGTCTCCGCTCTCCAGCCAAAGACCCCGCAGCACATGTGCTCCTGGCTTTTATACAGTATCCCACAATGCACAAGGCGACCTGCCCTCCGCCAATCACCAGGACTGTATCAAAAGCTGTGCACCCATTCGTCAGATTTCCTCCCACTGTCCAACATGCCTCCCTAATGGACCAGCGTGAAACACTCTTCAGACAGAATGAATCGCATACTGAGCACAATGAGCAGATCCTGCTCTCTGATAGGCAGAGAACAATATAGATTTACCTGCAGCTCCTCTGGGTAAGCAGACAGAGCCCAAAACTATACTTCTCTCACTAGCACCTACCTAGGAGGGTGCTACATACATCAGATCAGTGATGGGGAACCTTGGCACCCCAGATGTTTTGGAACTATATTTCCCATGATGCTCAACTACACCGCATGAGTGCAAGAGCATCATGGGAAATGTAGTTCCAAAACATCTGGGGTGCCAAAGTTTGCTATCACTGCACTATATTGTCAAAAGTATTGGGACGCCTGCCTTTATACACACATGAACTTTTTGGCATCCCAGTCTTAGTCTGTAGGGTTCAATATTGAGTTGGTCCACCCTTTGCAGCTATAACAGCTTCAACTCTTCTGGGAAGGCTGTCCACAAGGTTTAGGAGTGTGTCTATGGGAATGTTTGACCATTCTTCCAGAAGCGCATTTGTGAGGTCAGGCACTTGATGTTGGATGAGAAGGTCTGGCTCGCAGTCTGCACTCTAATTCATCCCAAAGGTGTTCTATCGGGTTGAGGTCAGGACTCTGTGCAGGCCAGTCAAGTTCCTCCACCCCAAACTCGCTCATCCATGTCTTCCATTCCATTTTTGGCCAGTTTGTTTTCTGCTACATATGTTTGGTAAAAAAAATCGCAATAAGCGTATTTTGATTGGTTTGCGCAAAAGTTATTGCGTTTACTAACTAAGGGAAAGATTTTTGTCATTTTTGTTGTTTTCTTTTTTTAACGAGTAATGGCGGCGATCTGCGTTTTTTTTTGCGGGACTGCGACATTGCGGCAGACAGATCGGACCCTTGACTGACATTTTTGACACTTTTGGGGTTACCAGTGACATTACTACAGTGATCAGTGCTATAAATATGCACTGTTACTGTAAAAATGACACTGGCAGGGAAGGGGTTAATGTTATTGGAGAAGGAGGGGTTAAGTGTGTCCCTAGGGGCGTGCTTCTAACTGTGCAGGGATGTGACTTTTCATGTAACAGCAGAGATCTACGGTCCTACATAGCAGGACCGTATGATCTCTGCTGTTACACAGGGGAGAATGACAGGCGGCTTTGTTTACATTAGCCGCCTGCCTTTCTCCCACTGTAACTGACGATCGCGAGTGACCAGCGGACGGGTCCGCCGATCACTCGCGCGGAGGTGTCCGTGAAGGGGCGGGAGCACGCCTCCGGCGGCGCGCGCTCGCCCCCTATTGGCTCACAGGCGAGTGACGTACCCATACGTCACTTTACCTGCACGGGGCTGACCGCCGCAGTATATGTACTTGCGGCGATCGGCAAGCGGTTAAAGCGTAACTCCACTTTTGTTGAGAAAAAACATTCCCCTCTGGGTGATCTCTGTACATTGCAGGGATTGTAACAAACTTTGTTGCAGATTCCTACGTTTTATTATTCTGAAGAAATCATTGTTTGTTCCTCTGTGCTGAGTGGGTCTAATAGGAGTGGTTTCATAATTATCTATCAGCTGTGGCAGCTGCAGGGCTCTAATGAGGAAATCTGCTGGGCCTGCATCCCTTTAGACGTGTTCCTATTGGGAATATCTCACCAAAAATGACATTTATGTTGCAGGGGATGCCAGAAATCTGACTTGTATCTTAGTGCAGACTTCTGGGAAAATTGGTGAGCCAATCACACAAGCAGGAAATTATGTTTCTGGGGGTGTGGTCAGTATACATTCTGTGTACAGAACACCTCCAGGTGGCCATATTGTATTGCATTTTCAGAAAATGACAACAGCTGCAGATGGAAAAGAAAATGTTATTTTTAATAACATTCAATTACAATATGATTTGTGTCACAATTGTATACGCTATATTGTTCTTTTCTTTATTTGCTATTTTTTTTTCCCCCACGAAAGTGGAGTTACCCTTTAAAGATTAAATCGAGTTGATTTAAATCAAGCCTTTTTTGCTAGTGATTTAAATCCTGATTTCAATAAATTTTATTTAAATCAAATCCACCCTGGCCACATGTAATGATTGGCAGGTTGCATTGTATTACACTTTTGGTTTTTTGGGTTTCTTACCTCTTTAAACCTCTTTGAGCTCCCGGTGATTGGCAGGTCTTCTTCGAAAAGAAAAAAAGAAAAAATCTCCGGATCTGAAAGTTGCTGTTTTTTTTTTCTCTCTAAACTGTATTTCCTGTTTTTTTTGCCGTTTCAGTGATTGGACTTGGAACAGACCCAGATCTACAAATTGACATAATTTCAGAGCTGCTACTTGACAACAGCACACGCGGTGTCACACAAGTGCTTGGCGCTCACAATGGCAGCAAAGCCTTCTTATTCCACGGTAAGTGTTTGTCATTGGAGAGAAACATTTCATTCATGTTCTGTTTGTTTTGCAAACAAAGAGCGCGGCTGTATCAATAGAGGCTGCGAATCGCTGACGGTTTACTGCGTACGGCGCTGCCGGCGGAGTAACGTTTGGGTATGTGGTTTTGTGCCTAGTAAAGAAATTCCATCTTGCTTGGGATTGGTTAAAAATGTTTATTGGTTAAGAACTTTGGATGGAGCTTACCTTTTTTTGGGGCTTGCAATACAATCTAGATGAAATAACATTGAAAGCCTGTTAACTTCGGTGGCTGTGCGTCTGTGAAGAGCTGGTAACTTTATAATTGCTGCACCACCATATAATATCTTAAAGCACCACTAACTCTAAGTGCTGGATATTTTCACCTTGGCGATCCAGTACTGAAAAGGGTGCTGGCATCTAAAATTCTCATACAAAAGGCATGCTAACTATGCAACCTCCTCGGGGCGCAACGCGTAAGGGGGGGAGCATGGTCTTAGGTGGAGCCGAGGCTGAGGCAGCTTCTCATAGTTATTACACAGCTGCCAGTGTGCTTCATATCATATGGCAACTTTGTATTCACTGCACCCCATTATAATATCTTGAAGCACAGCTCTAGGTGCTGGATATTGCCACTCTGGCGAACCAGTACTGGAAAGGGTGCTGGCATCTCAAATACTCATCCAAAAGTCATGCTAACTATGCAATATGAAGGTTCCACACACTGGCAGCTCAGTGTATAATAACTTTGAGAAGCGGCCTCTGCTTTGGCTCCTCCTAGGTCCAACCCCCTCTAACACATTATGACTAACTCTTGGTGGCGGGACGTAACGCGTAAGGGAGGGTGCATGGTCTTACGTGGAGCCGAGGTTGAGGCAGCTTCTCGTAGTTATTACAGAGCTGCCAGCGTGCAGAGCCTCATATCACATGGTAACTTTGAATTCACTGCACCCCGTTATAATATCTTGAAGCACCACTTTAGGTGCTGGATATTGCCACTCCGGTGATCCACTACTGGAAAGGGTGCTGGCATCTCAAATACTCATCCAAAAGTCATGCTAACTATGCAATAAGAAGGTTCCACACACTGGCAGCTCAGTGTATAATAACTTTGAGAAGCGGCCTCTGCTTTGGCTCCTCCTAGGACCAACCCCCTCTAACACATTATGAAAAACTCCTGGTGGCGGGGCGCAACGCGTAAGGGAGGTTGCATGGTCTTAGGGGGAGCCGAGGCTGAGGCAGCTTCTCATAGTTATTACACAGCTGCCAGTGTGCAGAGCCTTCATATCACATGGTGACTTTGTATTCACTGCACCCCGTTATAATATCTTGAAGCACTGCTCTAGGTACTGGATATTGCCAATCCGGTGATCCACTACTTGGAATGGTTCTGGCGTCTGAAATCCTCATTCAAAAGGCATTCAAACTATGCAATATGAAGGTTCCACACACTGGCAGCTCAGTGTATAATAACTATGAGAAGCGGCCTCTGCTTTGACTCCTACTAGGACCAGCCCCCTCTGACACAATATGACTAAGTCCTGGTGGTGGGGCGCAACACATAGGGGGGCATGGTCTTAGGTGGAGCCGAGACTGAGGCAGCTTGTCATTGGTATTACACACTGAGCTGCCAGTGTGTAGAGCCTTCATATCACATGGTATCTTTGTATTCACTGCACCCAATTATAATATCTTAAAGCACAACTCTAGGTGCTGGATAGTGCCACTCCAGTGGTTCACTACTGGAAAGGGTGCTGGCATCTGAAATCCTCACCCAAAAGGCAAGTAGGCAAATCTACACCTCCATAGTGAGCGATTGGTACTGATCGCTCACTGTGTTCATTCAGGATTAAATCACCATCCTGAATTAAGCCACTTGCAGGGGAAAGGGGCACAACGGCATCCCGGACAGCAGTGATAAAGGGGCACAGATACTAGAACTGATCCTCCTGCAGTTCAGCTGGAGTAAGAAAATAAAGTAAAAGCTGGAAGCACTGTACAATAATCGCAAGTGTCATCGCTAAGGCAGTACTGCAGTCCCTCCTGCTTGGCTGGTGCCCAGGCCCCCCATTTTGGCCTGGGCCCAGTACAGGAGGACAGGCTATACTTCCTTATCAGCGGCCCTGCCTGTAGGTAGGGATGACCTTTGGTTCAGCTCGGGGTTTAGTGCAAACCCCGAAGGAAGCTATCAGTGCCAGGTCAATAAGCTGCAGGTGGGGGGTTCCTCACCCCCACAGATGTACATACACAAAGGGGTGGAGATGCCTTGGGGGTGGGGGTGGCACCTGTGGCTTATTATGGCCACATGGCCATATTGATCAATGCTATTGACATACTATGATCTTATTGGCCATATAAGGTCGATAATGTCACGAGCATGCCCACCCCTGTGTGTCTGAAGCTGCCATCAGCATATTACAGCAGCAAGAAAACCTTGACGTGTTGCATACACTGCTGTAGTGAGAAACGCGTCAAAGATTTCTGCTGCTGTAATGTGATGATTTAAATAAAGCTGCCTGATGATCTACTCTATTTGTGGGCTTTACTTCTGTATGTGTAAGAGACATAGACAGCATTTGAGACCTGATGAGGATCTAATCCCATCCCTCAACCACTCCATCCAAAAACAAAAAAAGTCTTGTCTGGCCATAGGTTTTGAAAGCCTCTTTTTCTTAAAATTCATTATTTTATTACCATTCCTTAAACGGCTTCCCAGCAGGAAACTTTAATGATCTGCCTTTGGAGGATTAAAGGAAAATCCATTTTCGATCATTAACAATACCATAGTGAAAATGCCGCATGAGCGTTGCTTGGGTGCATTGAGACTCATGTAGTAGGCTGGACTCTTACAATGTTTATTTTCTTCTGCTAAACAAACAATTCCACAGTTGCCTCTTAATCTTTCCCGGGAGTCGTCTTTTGGTTAATGAGTATAGATTGACCAAGTGTCAGGAAGGTCTTTCACAGTCTGATAATCTGCATAAACCAAGGAGTCGGGGAAATGCAATCATTTTAGCGGCAGGATGGTGTTAGATGTTTTGTGCATCTGTGGACTAAAATGGACCTGGCAGCAGATTAAAGCAGCCGGGCCCCTAGCTGGAAGCAGAGACAGGTCACGATCCCTTTGTTCACAAATAGGCAGGTCATTCTCTCGTGGTGCGCGATCCCAATCGGTTTATGTGATTGCTGGCAGAGATCTGGAATGTGCGATCTTTTTTGTGGAAGGTTGATACTTGGCCGAAGGAAGTGTATTGTGTGAGTAGGGAAGATAAAACTAGAGTGCTTGGGTAGTCTTCGCCTACAGTTAAGGTACTTGTCTAATGTTTTCTTCGACTTCTCCCATCTACCTTTAAGGAAAATCCCCAAAAACAAACACACTTCTAAAGCCCTTTTCTGGACTCATTTTGAGACCACTAATGCATGACCCTCTAATGGCACCTCTTCCAGCAGTGATGACCTGTGACCTACCACTGCAGGCCTACCAATGACCAATCTTGTTGCTACACCTTGTCATGAAGACACTACACCACTACTGGAGTCCTCAGGTCCTGTGATAATCAAAGTACAGCCATTGAGTCCTGAGTCCACCAACACATAACCCACCAATGACACCTCTTCCAGCAGTGATGACCTGTGACCTACCACTGCAGGCCTATTAATTCCCAATCTTGTTGCTACTCCTAGTCTTGAAGGCACCACACAGCCACCGGGTCCTCAGGTATTGTGAAAATGAATGGACAGCTAATGAGTTCTGAGTCCACCAACACATGACCCTCCAATGGCACATCTTCCGGAAGTGAAGGCTGGTTACCCACCACAGCAGGCTTACCCATGACCAGTCTTGTTGCTACACCTAGTCATGAAGACACTACACCACTACTGGAGTCCTCAGGTCCTGTGAGAATCAATGGACAGCCATTGAGTCCTGAGTCCACCAACACATAACCCTCCAATGACACCTCTTCCAGCAGTGATGACCTGTGATCTACCACTGCAGGCCTATTAATGACCAATCTTGTTGCTACTCCTAGTCTTGAAGGCACCACACAGCCACTGGGGTCCTCAGGTCTTGTGAAAATTAATCTATAGCTAATGAGTTCTGAGTCCACCAACACATGACCCTCCAATGGCACATCTTCCAGAAGTGAAGGCTGGTTACCCACCACGGCAGGCTTACCCATGACCAGTCTTGTTGCTACACGTTGTCATGAAGACACTACACCACTACTGAAGTTCTCAGGTCCTGTGAGAATCAATGGACAGCCATTGAGTCCTGAGTCCACCAACACATAACCCTCCAATGACACCTCTTCCAGCAGTGATGACATGTGACCTACCGCTGCAGGCCTATTAATGACCAATCTTGTTGCTACTCCTAGTCTTGAAGGAACCACACAGCCACTGGAGTCCTCAGGTCTTGTGAAAATTAATAGACAGCTAATGAGTTCTTAGTCCACCAATACATGACCCTCCAATGGCACATCTTTCAGAAGTGAAGGCCGGTGACCCACCATGGCAGACTTACCAATTATCAATCTTGTTGCCACACCTCTTCATGAGGTCACCACGTCACCACTGGAGTCCTTAGGTCCTTTGAGAATCAATGGACAGTCAATGGGAATTGAGCATGTGGCCCTGGGCACCCACAAAAGTACACTCCCACTCTGCAGTCCAGAAGAATACAGACTAGAATCCAGATAACCACAAATTCAGGTAAGTATTTTTTGGATGATTTAGATTACCATCCCTGGAACAGGGATGTCAAACACTCAATTTCATTGCGGGCCGAATCAGCATTTAATATTGCTCTCAAAGGGCCAGTGTATCTGTAAAACTAGATGTCCAGAGTACCCTATCCCCTCTTATTTCACATGCCAAGAGCCCCCCAACCATCAGGAGTCAAGAGTCCCCCACCCTCCCTTACATCACTGTACACCTCCCTTACCTTGTGCTGCTGGCAGAAAGAATCTGGGGGTGGAGCTGAAAAGCAGAAAGTGCAGGTTCTGGAAGAGTACAAGAGGAGGGCTGGAGTCAGCTGCCTGGAGTTTGCTAAATGCTATCACCAGGAGAGGTGGAGACAAGGGGGTGCTGCAGTGGCACAGGGGCACAGGATCTGTAGGAGAAGTTCTGTCCTCCTCTCTGCTGCTAACTGCTGAGACATGTTAGGGGTGTAGGCGAGGGGGTGCCGCAGTTGCAGGAGAGGTGCAACGGCCTGGAGGGCTGGATTTAGCCTGTGGGTCTTGTGTTTGACCCATGTGTACTGGAAGATTAATTAGCTAGAGCAGTGATGGCAAACCTTGGCACCCCAGATGCTTTGGAACTACATTTCCCATGATGCTCAACTACACTGCAAAGTGCATAAGCATTATGGTAAATGTAGTTCAAAAACATCTGGAGTACCATGGTTTGCCATCACTGAGCTAGAGGCATGTGGCATGGGGTACCGTATTTTCTTTAAAGAGTCTTTAGGTCACTCTTCTTAACTTGAACTATTTTTTCAATACAGCAAGAACAATACATATTCATGTCCCTTTTTGTTTTCTTGTCTAAATTATTTTTTTATCTTTACAAGCCCTGGAGCAATTTTTTTTACTCTGAAGATACCCTCTAAACTCTTTTTAGATCTCAGGGAAACCCTACAAAAAATATTTGTACAATGTATACAGCACACAGTTAGTGTAAGGTGTACATGAAATATGAAAAGAAAGTATTACACCTAGAGTATTTAAAATTATATAAAATTTATCCACATGCCACGGGTAGTATTTAAAATGTACTCCCATACATTGGTGGTCAGTTGAAAAGTGTCCCTTTATATTGTAGTTAGAGGAAGTAGGTAGGGCGTCCTTATATTCCCAGTCAGTAGTAGGAAGAATAGTCCCTGTACAAGCAGCTCCACCAAGGAACATTGGCCCTCGTAACTGGAAGGCACCATCAATTCAATGATCAATCCTCTGCTCAAGAAGCCCCTATCAACCTCTGGAGGAACCCGAGTCCCATTGATCCCTGATTGAGAATGGTTACTCTAAATAAAAACAAAAAATATTAGAGTTGAATTTGTTCAACCATATTTATGAGAAGCTCATGAGCTTAACATCGTCACTTATTGATCTATAAGTTGTGTGTCAGGGAAGGGTCCTGGTTATCTTCAGTAAGGTCTCATTAGCTTCTGGGGCATTGACATGTCAAATTCAGATAGGTTTTCATTTCCGGGAGCCACAGGTGCTGCTAGAGGTTACAGAAGCTCTTTTCAACCACCTTGGATCCTGTTCTTGTTCTAAATCATCACTGATTGTGGAAATGTTTGCATTTCATTTGGAAAATCAAGTTCCCAGAGTCTGGAGGAATAGTGGAGAGGACAGAATCCAAATTGCATGAGGCCCAGTCGAAGTTTCCACAGTCAGTGATGATTTGGGGAGCCGTGTCATCTGCTGCTGTTGGTCCACTGTGTTTTATCAAGTCCAAACTCAGCTCCGCCCTCTAGCAGGAAATTCTAGAGCACTTCATGCTTCCCTCTGCTGACCAGCTTTATGGAGATGCTGATTTCATTTTCCAACAGGACTTGGCACCGCCCACACTGCCAAAACTACCAATACCTAATCATGGGATCAATGTGCTTGATTGGCCAACAAACTTGCCTGACCTAAACCCCATAGAGGATCTGTGGGGTATTATCAAGAGGAAGATGAGAGACACCAGACCCAACAATGCAGACGAGCTTAAGGCCGCTATGAAAGAAACCTGGGCTTCCATGACACCTCAGCAGTGCCACAGGCTGATCGCCTCCATGCCACGCCGCATTGATGCAGTAATTCATGCAAAAGGAGCCCCGACCAAGTACTGCGTGCATCCTATACTGTACATGGACAGACTTTTCACTAAGACAACATTTCTGTATTAAAAATCCTTTTTTTTTTTTGGCCTTCTGTAAAATTCAAATTTTCTGAGATACTGAATTTTGGGGTGTCACTCGCTGTAAGCCATAATCATCAAAATTACCAGATAGAAATGCTTGAGATAAATCACTCTGTGTGTAACGCATCCATATACAGTAAACCCCCGCTCCATCGCGGTTCAGTTTTTGCGGTCCCGGTATATTGCATTTTTTTTTGTAATGTTATTTTACTATATAAATCATTAAAAATGAAATATTTTTGTGTTTTCCATAGCTCTTGCTATGTCTCTCAGTATCTTTTATGTGTTTAAATGAGTTTCTATTGTTTTAAAAGTGTGTTTAAAGACCTTAAAATGCTTTTACACGTACAGTGACAGTAAAAAATCATGCCTACAATGCATTTTAATAGGGTTTTTCTATTTCGCGGATTTTCACTTTTCGCGGCTGGGTCCGGAACGTAACCCCCGCAATGGAGGGGGGTTTACTGTATTCACTTTTTGAATTGAATTACTGAAATAAATGAACTTTTTGATGATATTCTCATTTTATGAGATGCACCTATGTATATATATTTATATATATATATATATATATATATATAGATGTATATGTATATGTATATCTATATATATAGATATATCTATATATATCTATATATATATATATATATATATATATATATATATATATATATATATATATATGTAGATATATATATATATATATATATATATATTTAATGTTCCAATTTCACCAAAATTTAGCAAGACCTGTAAGTTTGCAGGAAAATCAGATTGGTTGAAATTATTCTGCTCATCCCTATTGATAAGTCTGCCTTACATTTATTTCCTATGTTTCTCCATAGTTATCAACACCAGCAGTCACCTATTTTAATCATGTAAGGCGAATCAGATTGTACTTGAAGTTGCCCTTTACCTCTAAAAGATTTACATTTAACCAGAGTAATTTATCTTTTACCGCTGAGAATCAGCTGCAACCTCTACGACGTATTGTTGGAAAATAATCACCTTGAAAGCGGAGGTTCGCCCAACATTATCCACATTTGTGTCAGTATATCCCCACCCCCCCTACCCCCTTCTCTGGCGATGATCAATACACAGGGACAAACAGTAATTACACCACTTACTCATGGTGGATGTGGGAATTCACCCCGGAGCTCCGGCAAAAGCACACGTTCTCCTTGTTGAGCAAAATATCCCCCCCCCTTTTTTTTTTTTTTTTTTTGTGATTGTTGCTAAACCATTTATTTTTCATAGACATCTTTGGAAAGTAGAACACTGTAAATGAAAAGCTCGTAGCCCGGGGTTGTCCGCATCTTCTACCTGCCGCCACTTAGTTGCGCTGCCGCTTGCTGCTTTCGCCTTTCTTTTTGCGCATTTAATCTCCTCTTAATCCCGCAGGGAAGCTCAGCCAGCATGGCACATCCTAATGTGATCGAGAAAGAGTTAAAAGGATTTGCATAATTTATCCCTGGAATCTGATGTTACTTAATTGCTGCGCTTACCACAGCCGGCCGGATCGCGAGGAGGCAACGAGCCAGCAGACGAGGATGCTGGGGGGAAATAGAAATCTGTTTTTAGCCTTTTTTTCCTTTTCAGGATTTAAGTGGCAATGGGTCTCTTATGTATTAAATAACACTGTCTTCCGTAATGGGCATTGTTTTATTGGCCAGCTCCTTGATCAGCACTTTCAATTTTATAGCCTCAATTTTCTGTTAATGCTTTTTGGCTGAGCATTGTTTAGGGCCCTGGTGCCCAACCTGCAGCCACAGGGCCACATGCAGCTCTTTGGTACGTCTTTTGCAGTTCTAAGCGGCCATCAGTCTGTACTGAGAATAAGAACATTGGTTTTTCTCCGTCTCTAACCAAACCTGTAACGTGTCCTCAATCTCCAATCAAACTCGTAACTTGTCCTCATTCTCCAATCAAACCGGTAACGTGTCCTCATTCTCCAATCAAACCTGCAACTTGTCCCCCGTCTCCAACCAAACCTGTAACGTGTCCTCATTCTCCAATCAAACCTGCAACTTGTCCCCAGTCTCCAACCAAACCTGCAACTTGTCCCCAGTCTCCAACCAAACCTGCAACTTGTCCCCAGTCTCCAACCAAACCTGTAACTTGTCCTCATTCTCCAACCAAACCTGTAACTTGTCCTCAATCTCCAATCAAACCTGTAACATGTCCTCATTCTCCAATCAAACTCGTAACTTGTCCTCATTCTCCAATCAAACCTGTAACATGTCCTCATTCTCCAATCAAACCTGTAACATGTCCTCATTCTCCAATCAAACCTGCAACTTGTCCCCCGTCTCCAACCAAACCTGTAACATGTCCCCCGTCTCCAACCAAACCTGTAATGCCCCGTACACACGTGCAGATTATCTGAAGACTTTTGTCTTCAGATTTACATTTTCTATGTAGTACAAGGGCCTGCCGGATTGCATACAAATTGAAAGTGTTTAGGTTTGACCTCATATTATATGGTTTTGGTAAGTCTACAGACAAAAGTCTTCAGATAATCTGCATGTGTGTACGGGGCATAACATGTCCTTATTCTCCAATCAAACTTGTAACATGCCCCCAATCCCTAAGCAAACCTGTAACATGCCCCCAGTCTCTAAGCATTCCTGTAGCATGGTGGCCCCAGTCTCTAAGCAAACCTGTAGCATGATCCCAGTCTCTAAGCAAACCTGTAGCATGGCCCCAGTGTACAATCAAACATGTAACATGTCCTCATTCTCCAACCAAACCTATAACATGTCTTCAGTTTATAAGCAAACCTGTAGCATGGCCGCAGTTTTCAAACAAACCGGCAACATGGCCCTACAGTCACCATCTGAATCTGCAACATTCTCCAACCAAACCCAAAGAATGTCTCCAGTCTCCAACAAAACCTGCAGCATGTTGCAGTCTTTATCCAAACTTACAGCATGTCCCTAGTCTAACCAAACCTGTAGCATGCCCCTAGTCTTCCACTAAACTTGTAACACGCCCTAAGTCTCCAGACAAACCCGTAGCATGTCTCCAGTCTTCAACCTAACCTACAGCATGTCCTCAGTCTTCAACCTAGCCTACAGCATGTCCCCAGTCTTCATCCAAATCTGTCTACAGTCTCCAACCGAGCCTATACCATGTCCTCAGTCTTCAACAAAACCTGCATCAAGTCTTCGTTATCTAATTAAACCTACAGCACGTCTCCATCTCCATCCAACTATGCAGCATGTTCTCAATTTCCAGCCAAACCTGTAACATGCCTCAGTCACCAATAAAACCTCCAGTATGTCTCCAATTTCCAACCAAGCCTGTAACATACAGTACCTCCAGTCTCCAACCAAACTTGAAGCATGCTTGAAGTCCTTAACCAAACCAGCAGCATGTCCCCGGTCTCCAGCCAACCCTTCAGCATGTCCCCGGTCTCCATCCAAACCTGAAGCATGTCCCCAGTCTCCAAACAACCTATAACATGTCTCCAGTCTCCAACCAAACCTGTAAGATATCCCCATTCTCCACCCAAATCTGCAGCATTCTCCAACCAAACCTTAAACATGTCTCTAGTCCTCAATCAAACCTACAGCTTGTCCACAGTCTCCAACTAAATATGTAACATGTCCCCAGTCTCAAACCAAACCTGTAGCATGTCCCCAGTCTCCAACCAATCCTGCAGCATGTCTCCAGTCTCCAACCAATCCTGTAGCATGTCTCCAGTCTCCAACCAAACCTCTAGCATGTCTACAGTCTCCAACCAAACCTGCAGCAGGCTCCCAGTCTTCAACCAATCCTACAGCATGTCCCCAGTCTCCAACCAAACTTGTAGCATTTACACAGTCTCCAACCAAACTTGCTGCATGCCCCCAGTCTTCAACCAAGCATACAGCATGTCCCCAGTCTCCAACAAAACTTGTAGCATGTACACAGTCTCCAATCAAGTCTGTAACATGTCTCCATTCTTCATAAAAACCTGCAGCATATCCCCAGTCTTTAACCAAACCTAGAGCATTTCCCCGATCTCCAACCAAATCTGTAGATTGTCCGAAGCTTCCCACTAAACTTGCAGCATATCCCCAGTCTCCGTTAAAACCTGCAGTATGTTAACAATTGTTTTGGGGCCCCAAGGTGTCAGTGTGTCATTGTTTTTTGCCCCCAATTTTCAGTGTGTCATTGTTCAGCCATTTGCTCACACTCCTTTGAGTGGACAACAGTCTGATGTGACGATGCTGCCTACGCCGACGCACAAGATACCCGAGAGGGCAACACACTGAAGACCGCTTCACCTTCATCAGGAAAAAAATGATTGACAGCGGCACCTGAGGTGCTGCCTTTGCATGTCAATTCCCTCACATTGGCCAGGTTGTATGAATGAAGAGGCACACATACTCACTGGTAGTAAGATTGATGGGAAATGTAGTCCTGAGAACATGACTAATGATGAGGTTATTCTTGTAACTGAGCTTCAACAAAAAAAATCCCCCTCTTAGCTGCCTTGGGTACTCCTTCCTAAGGTAGCTACTTGTACACTTTTGCTGCACTGCTGAACGCTTCAGGGCCCACACTGGCGCCCCCTTTCACTCCCTTATCTTTAGGGCTTAAAACTTGGCACCCCCTTTCTATGCCACAGCTACCGGTTAGTTGGCTCCTGGATCCCTTTGATCTTCTGGAGTGGTCCCCTCTCTTAGGCAGACCCCTGGGAAGATTTTGAGTACTCACAACAGTTTTTCCTGGAAACTCCTGCCCAGCAGCTCCACTTGGTCAGCAACACTCTGGATCCCTTTCTGCAGCTCAGCTCAACCTCCGGTCCTTCAGGCCGACTGCTCTGACAGGAGGACTCTGCTTCCCGCCAAAGACCCTCTGTCACATGCCCCTGCCAGGTTTATACCCAATCCCAGGGTGCATTGCAGTGAACTCCGCCCTTTGGGACAGCTATAAACCTTGGTGCACTATTGACCAGGTTTCCTCCACTGTCCAACAAGAGCCCTCATTGGATACAGTGGGGAGACTCCCAAGACTGAACAGACTACACCTGGAAACACATGAAAGCCTAACTAACTGATCAGCCCCCCTGATAAGCAGACAGGGCCACACATATACTTTTCCTTGCACCTGCCTAGGAGGGTGCTACAGTTCTATATTTAAATTGTTTCATTTCCTTATTTGCTACAATGTATTGTCATTCAGTCTTCAACAGGAACACTGCTGCCAGTCTGGGAGCTCTGATGTGTGATGGGAAATGTGGTTCAGCTTCCGAATGGAGGAAAACTTGGTTTAGCACACAGATATTTCTTTTCAATAAATAGAGGAAATGGCTGAGTAGGTTGTTCAGGACCCCCCTGACCTCTGCAGCATTAACACATGATTCTCTCACTGTCAGCACTCACATCCTCAGGCTAATCCATGCGGTCATGTATTTTAATTGGTTTGTCAGTGACCTTCTGAGCCTCTTCGTGATCCCTGCTGGAGCGTCTTTATGAAGAATTGATTTGCAGAATATATTTTCCTACATATTATCATGTGACATTGAAATGCACCTAAACCTTCCTTGTCTGGAGGTGAAGGAGGAACCAATAGAAATCGGAGGAATACAGCCCTGCGTGAGGGAGAGCGCAAACCTTGTTTTTATTACATTTGAATTTGAATTAATTTCCATTGTGCTGTCCATGTCAGTATTGTGGCTTCCCAATTATCAGTGTGTTACTGCTATTGGACACCAAGAACCAGTGTGTCATTGTTCTGGATCCGCAAGTGCCAGTGTGTCATTGTTCTGGATCCGCAAGTGCCAGTGTGTCATTGTTCTGGATCCCCAAGTGTCAGTGAGTCATTGTTCTGGATCCGCAAGTGCCAGTGTGTCATTGTTCTGGATCCCCAAGTGTCAGTGAGTCATTGTTCTGGATCCCCAAGTGTCAATGTGTCATTGTTCTGGATCCCCAAGTGTCAGTGTGTCATTGTTCTGGATCCCCAAGTGTCAGTGTGTCATTGTTCTGGAATCCCAAGTGACAGTGCGCCATTATTCTGGACCCCCAAGTGTGAGTGTGTCATTGTTCTGGACCCCCAAGTGTCAGTGTGTCATTGTTCTGGATCCCAAGTGTCAGTGCGCCATTGTTCTGGACCCCCAAGTCTCAGTGTGTCATTGTTCTGGATCCCAAGTGTCAGTGCGCCATTGTTCGGGACCCCCAAGTCTCAGTTTGTCATTGTTCTGGACCCCCAAGTGTGAGTGTGTCATTGTTCTGGACCCCCAAGTGTCAGTGTGTCATTGTTCTGGACCCCCAAGTGTCAGTGTGTCATTGTTCTGGATCCCAAGTGTCAGTGTGTCATTGTTCTGGATCCCAAGTGTCAGTGCACCATTGTTCTGGACCCCCAAGTCTCAGTGTGTCATTGTTCTGGATCCCAAGTGTCAGTGCACCATTGTTCTGGACCCCCAAGTGTCAGTGTGTCATTGTTCTGGACCCCAAGTGTCAGTGTGCCATTGTTCTGGACCCTCAAGTGTCAGTGTGTCATTGTTCTGGATCCCCAAGTGTCAGTGAGTCATTGTTCTGGATCCGCAAGTGCCAGTGTGTCATTGTTCTGGATCCCCAAGTGTCAGTGAGTCATTGTTCTGGATCCCCAAGTGTCAATGTGTCATTGTTCTGGATCCCCAAGTGTCAGTGTGTCATTGTTCTGGATCCCCAAGTGTCAGTGTGTCATTGTTCTGGAATCCCAAGTGACAGTGCGCCATTATTCTGGACCCCCAAGTGTGAGTGTGTCATTGTTCTGGACCCCCAAGTGTCAGTGTGTCATTGTTCTGGATCCCAAGTGTCAGTGCGCCATTGTTCTAGACCCCCAAGTCTCAGTGTGTCATTGTTCTGGATCCCAAGTGTCAGTGCGCCATTGTTCGGGACCCCCAAGTCTCAGTTTGTCATTGTTCTGGACCCCCAAGTATGAGTGTGTCATTGTTCTGGACCCCCAAGTGTCAGTGTGTCATTGTTCTGAACCCCCAAGTGTCAGTGTGTCATTGTTCTGGATCCCAAGTGTCAGTGTGTCATTGTTCTGGATCCCAAGTGTCAGTGCACCATTGTTCTGGACCCCCAAGTCTCAGTGTGTCATTGTTCTGGATCCCAAGTGTCAGTGCACCATTGTTCTGGACCCCCAAGTGTCAGTGTGTCATTGTTCTGGACCCCAAGTGTCAGTGTGCCATTGTTCTGGACCCTCAAGTGTCAGTGTGTCATTGTTCTGGATCCCCAAGTGTCAGTGTGTCATTGTTCTGGACCCCAAGTGTGAGTGTGTCATTGTTCTGGACCCCCAAGTGTCAGTGTGTCATTGTTCTGGACCCCCAAGTGTCAGTGTGTCATTGTTCTGGACCCCCAAGTGTCAGTGTGTCATTGTTCTGGACCCCAAGTGTCAGTGTGTCATTGTTCTGGATCCCAAGTGTCAGTGCACCATTGTTCTGGACCCCCAAGTCTCAGTGTGTCATTGTTCTGGATCCCAAGTGTCAGTGCGCCATTGTTCTGGACCCCCAAGTGTCAGTGTGTCATTGTTCTGGACCCCAAGTGTCAGTGTGCCATTGTTCTGGACCCTCAAGTGTCAGTGTGTCATTGTTCTGGACCCCAAGTGTCAGTGTGTCATTGTTCTGGACCCCCAAGTGTCAGTATGTCATTTTATGGACCCTCAAGTCTCAGTTTGTCATTTTATGGACCCCCGCATATCAGTGTGTCATTGTTCTGGACCCCCAAGTGTCAGTATGTCATTTTATGGACCCTCAAGTCTCAGTTTGTCATTTTATGGACCCCCGCATATCAGTGTGTCATTGTTCTGGGCCCCCATGTGTCAGTTTATCATTGTTCTGGACTCCTGCAGATCAGTGTATCATTGTTCAGCCATTCATGCAGGTTCCTGTGAGTGGACAACAGCCTGATGTGAGGATGCTGCCTATGCCGACACACAGGATACCAGGATGGACAACACTCTGAAGACACGCCCCTTCTCCTCCTCCAAGAAAAATGGTTAACAGCGGCATCCAAGGTGCTGCCTGTGCATATCAATGCAGGCAACGTCCTCACTTTGGCCAAAAGTTATAAATGAAGGGGTACTAATGCGCACTGGCATTAAGAATTATTGAAAAATGTGGTCCCGAGAAGATGACGAGTGATAAGGCTATCAGTTTGTGCTCCCTGAAGTTCAGGGAAGCGGCACAAAGGAAGCAGGACCATGCAGCCGAAGAAAGATAAAATAATGTTTTTCAGGATTTTGTCAGGCGTTATTATTTTTTGTAATGTGCTAATTTGGTTTATATTTAATTCTGTAATTTAATATTACTTTCTGTTACTTTATATTACTGTTTGTGATCATAAATTGCATAAAAATACATTTTTACAAGCCGTATGCCATGAGTGAGAACAGGCAGGGGGTTCCGCTTCGCAACAGCTTTTTTTTTTTGGAAACGTGTCATATTTTTGGCGAGACGGGGAACAGATCGTTATTCGGGAAGCGCTAGAAGTGGATAAGCAGCAGATTCTCTCTTTTGGCCATTCTGCAATGAACATTTTGGGCTCCCTTCCAGCCGACTTCAGGTTTTATTCCACTAGATCAGGCGAATTTGTGTCGCCTTGTATGTACCGGCTTGTCTGCCAGCTTCAAGCGCCTTTTAGATGCTATCTGCAGAAGATTGCCACTGTCATCAAAGGGACCCGCCATCCATTCTCTCAGCACTAACGATGTTGGCAGTTCTCCTTTATCTCACACCTGTGTAAAAGAGTTTACAGAATTTTTTTGTGCGCTCAAAGGGAACTACTCTTGATTACTACCTGTTGCCACATCTCACATTTAATTTAAAAGTATTTATAGAGTGCAAACAATTTACACAGCACTTTACATACTGTGCATTCACATCAGTCACTGCCCTCAAGGAGCTTGCGATCCATGGTCCTAATCCCACATACTAAGGCCAATTTAGACAGGAGCCAAGCACGTCTTTTGGAGCATGGGGTAACCAAAGGAAACCTACACAGGCACAGGGGGAACAGTTCATGCAGATAGTGTCCTACCTGGGGTTTGAACAAAGGACCCCAGTGCTAAAAGGTAGAGGTTCTAACCTAAACATCATTGTAACAAATGAATGCTAACTTGTAAGGAGAGCACATGATGCTCCACAGGTCTACTCCACCCAGTGGTGTATTTTGGTTTTGTGCTGCCCTAGGAAAGACTAAAATTGGGCTCCCCCTTCTTACATAAATTTGCCCCACTCCTTTTTTAACAAATGTAACTCCCTCCAAAATTGAAAGACTACAAGTCCCAGCATGAACCCCTGAGATCTCACGAGAGCGGGGGTGAGAGAGAGTGGGAGAGAGAGGAGGGTGAGGGAGAGAGAGAGAGAGAGGGGGTGAGGGGGGATGAAAGAGAGGGGGGGTGAGAGAGAAGGGGATAAAAGAATGAGAGAGAGAGGGGATGAAAGAGAGGGGGGGGGGTGAGAGAGGGGGGTGAGAGAGAGGGGATGAGAGAGAGAGAGGGGGGTGAGTGTGAGAGAGAGAGGGGGTGAGAGAGGCGGCTCTAGCAACCAGTGGCCAATAGAGTCTCAGGTGGAGGGGGGGCGGCTTTGTTGCTGCCCCCCCTGCAAAGTGCCGCCCTAGGCCAAAATACAGCACTGACTCCACCTTAAAACTACGGACAGGACCTGACAAACTCTGCACAGGGGCAGCGTGATCCTGATCCACCCATACTGGGCACAACAGGTGTTCATGTTCAGACCCAGGAACTTAATGCTGAGATTGTGTGTAGAGCCAGGGATTCAACTCAAGGATGCTGGGAACCCCTCATAATAGGCACAGTGGGTGTGTAGCCCCAGGAACTTAGTGCTGGGATGGTGGCAACTCTATATAATGGGCACAGAAGCTGTGCAGAGCCAGGGACTCAACTCAAGGATGGTGGAAACCCCTCATAATAGGCACAGCGGGTGTGCAGCCCCGGGAACATAGTGCTGGGATGGTGGCAACCCCTCATAATGGGCACAAAAGGTGTGCAGAACCAGGGACTCAACTCAAGGATGGTGGAAACCCCTCATAATAGGCACAGCGGGTGTGCAGCCCCGGGAACAGAGTGCTGTTATGGTGGCAACCCCTCATAATGGGCACAGCAGGTGTGCAGAACCAGGGACTCAACTCAAGGATGGTGGAAACCCCTCATAATAGGCACAGTGGGTGTGCAGCCCCGGAAACATAGTGCTGGGATGTTGGCAATTCCTTATAATGGGCACAGCAGGTGTGCAGAGCCAGGGACTCAACTCAAGGAGGGTGTATACCCCTCATAATGGGCACAAAAGGTGTGCAGAACCAGGGACTCAGCTCAAGGATGGTGAAAAACCTCTCATAATGGGCACAGAAAGTGTGCAGAACTGGGGGCTCAACTCAAGGATGGGGGAAGTCCCTCATAATGGGTGTAGGGGGTGTGCAGACCTGGGAACTGAGCAAAAGGATGTTGGAAACCCCTCATAATGGGCACAGCAGGTGTGCAGAACTGGGGACTCGACTCAAGAATGGCCAAAAGCCCTCATAATGGGCACAGCAGGTGTGCAGAACCAGAGACTCAACTCAAGGATGGTGGAAACCCCTCATAATGGGCACAACAGGTGTGCAGAATCCGGGACTCAAGGATGGTGAAAAACCTCTCATAATGGGCACAGAAAGTGTGCAGAATTGAGGGCTCAACTCAAGGATGGTGGAAGTCCCTCATAATGGGCATAGGGGGTGTGCAGACATGGGAACTAAGCAAAAGGATGTTGGGAACCCCTCATAATGGGTACAGCAGATGTGCATAACTGGGGACTCAACTCAAGGATGGTGGAAACCCTTCATAATGGGCACAACAGGTGTGTAGAACCTGGGACTCAATTAATGGATCGTGGAAACCCCTCATAATGGGCACAGAAGGTGGTCAGAACCAGACAGTAGCGGGGTCAGGGAACAAGCAGGGTCTGAAACCGGTCAGTAAGCAGGAGCCAAAGGAGCAGACAGAAGCGGAGGTCAGGGGACAAGCCGAAGTCGATGCAGGTGGAGTTCAAAGAATGGTCAGGACAAGCCAATTTTTCCTTTTTCCAGAATTGTCGCTCTTTTTTTGTTAATAGCGCAAAAAATAAAAACTGCAGAGGTGATCAAATACCACCAAAAGAAAGCTCTACTTATGGGGAAAAAGAGGACATCAATTGTATTTGGCTACAGCGTCACACGACTGCCCAATTGTCCTTTAAAGTAATGCAGTGCCGAATCACAAAAAATGGCCTGGTCATTAAGGGGGCAAATCCTTCCGGTCCAGAAGTGGTTAAGTATCGGTACTCGTACTCGTTAAAAAGAAATGTATCGGTGGATCCCTAGTTATTAGTATTTTTTTTTTTTTTTTTAGGTTTTATTGTAAGGTTTGTTGACCAAGCATTTGTATATATTTAGAGTTTTTGCTCTTTCTTGCAATAAGTAACACAAATAACAAAGAAGTAATGTCAAAAGCTAATGGTCATACAGTATGCTGGTCCATTTAAACATAACGAGTGCACGCTCCATCTCCATGAACCCTCCATTGAAGGGAGACTTCCAGGCCTCTTTACCTTTATCATCCTTCTTCATTAGGATGAATGCGCTTAGTTTTTTCTTGCCTTTCTTCCTTGCTACTCTTGAGTGTTAACAGCTCCTGAGCTGTCTTATAATTCGTAAAAAAAAAAAAAATGAGAGAGCCCCGCGGTATACAGGCAGCAAGAAGCTTTTGTGCTCAATCCTGGCAGATCCCGAAATCCCTGCTGTCTTAAGCCACCCACAGTGAATAAAAATTAGCAGCTTCTCAAGAGAGCACAACCTGCTAATTACATATATCTGCCAAATTTTCAAATTAGCATTCTGATCTGAATAGGCTTGTGGGTACGAGAGATCACTAACACATTGCAGTCATTTCTTTTTTTTTTCTAACCAGAAACATGATGTTCTCTCCTGTTTTGCTCATCCCACAGCGTACGGGGATTCATCCTGATTCAAAGCCTGGAAAAATAGAGAATATTAAAGTGCAGCTGGGGAGATTTTACCGGAAAAGAGCAGAGGGCAGCTAGAGAGAATGCCGAACACCACTGGGGACCGTTTTGGGGGTAGACCGCAGCTTTGAGCTTAGACAGCTAAAGGAAACGGTCTCTTATTTTTTTGTTTTTTTTACAAAGGTATCTCATATACAGCTATGACCCTCCGGTGGCCATCTGGTAAAGCCATTCAGGTAGCAGCCCGGTTGAGTGACTTGTGATAACATTTTTAGTTAATTTTGAGAATTTTAGTTCCATATCTTCCATCTGAGGTTGGTGAACAACAGTGGTCCCCAGTGAGGACTTTTGGATATCCAGCTTAGGCTGGTTTACAGTAATGCTTCCCAGTTAGGACTTTGAGAACCAACATTTCCAGTTAAGGTTGGTGCACAGCAATGGTATTCCATTTGGAATTTGAGAGCCACCATTTCTAGTCAAGGTTGGTGGTCAGCAGTTGCCTTTCAATGGGAGTTGAGTGACTTGTGATAACATTTTTATATAATTTTGAGAATGTAAGTTCCATCTGTTCCATCTGAGGTTGGTGAACAACAGTGGTCTCCAGCGAGGACTTTTGGATATCCAGCTCAGGCTGGTGTTCAGTAATGATTCCCAGTTAGGACTTTGAGAACCAACATTTTCAGTTGAGGTTGGTGCACAGCAATGGTATTCTGTTTGGAATTTGAGAGCCACCATTTCTAGTCAAGGTTGGTGTACAGCAGTTGCCTTTTCAATGTGAAAGGCAGTTGAAGGTTCTTATTCAACAGTAGTTCCTAATCAGGAAACATTTGAGTCACAATCAGGGCCAGCCTTTGGGGTGTGCGAGCTGTGCGGCCGCCGTGGGCAACAGGGGCTCCGTGCAACCATCACAGCTCGCAGAAGATCAGACCGCACAGCTGGAGGTAAGCGGATACCGCAGCCTGGACAGGGTTAACACAGACTGCGGCCGCCGCTTGCCTCCCGCTGTGCAGCTGTGCCCCGGTCTACTACTGCTGCAGTCTGAGCTGTGTATTACCCACAGCTCAGCCACAGAGACGCCGCCTCTGACTGATTCCTCCTCCTCCTCTGCAGGGACGCCAGAGGAGAGAGATCGTCAGCTCCTCCTCCTCCCGCCCCTTCTCCTCCCCTTCCCGCCCAATAAGCAGTGGCTCACAATTTCTGGTTGAGGGTGATATACAGCAGTGGCTCATGAGAACACATTTGTAAGTCAATGTTTTCAGTTAAGGGTGTTGTACAACAGTGGCCCCCAATAAGCAGTGGTTCCTAATCAAGAATGTGTCTGGTTTGTGCTGGAGACCGAGCTGGATTGACTGGATCAGTCACTGGTCATGGGGGGTGGGGTGATTTTATGGAAAGGGGGAAGAAATCTCTTCTAGTAGATCAGGACTAATGGTGGATGGTGGTGGTTGACTTTTTTCGGGGCATTCGCTGCTACCTTTCCAATTTGGCCTTATGGTTGTTTCAGTGAGAAGATTTGGGTAGGATAGGGGAAGCGCCTGGTGTCCAAAAAACTGCAATTTTAATGTATGGTTCATATGGCCATTATTAAAAGAGTAAACATGTTCAGCGAGCCAACAAGTTTCAGGGGAATGGACCCCCCTTCTTCAGGGCTGTTACTGCATGCTATTTGAATGGAATAATTCCTATGAAAGGATATATTGAAAACAAGGTTTGCTGCCTCTGCATCTCTAACTGACACTCTGCCTGTCTGCCTTCTGAAACAATATATCGATATTCTTGTTTTCAATATATTGATTTCAAAGTCCAGAGGTGTAACTAGAACCTTCAGGGCCCCGGTGCAAGAAAGCATATAGGGCCCCCCAGACTCCTGGCCGGGCCCTTTGCTTCAAGCCTGGGGCTCTTCCCACTAATCCTGGGGCCCGTTACTCTTGTTTCGGGACCCTTTCACAAGTTCTGCAGTGGGCCCCCTTCCTGCCATCTTGGGGCCTCCCCACAGTGGTGGAATGCCAGGAACGGTCGCAAGTGTGACCTTTGCGATCCTGGAAGTTCACCCACTGGTGTTAGTAGTTTTTATTTTTTGGTATTTTAATTGTATTATTTTTTTATAATTTTTTTTTTTTACAATGTCACTGACTTTGACTCTGTCCATTCAGAAAAGGAAGGAGCTGGTAAATTACATATTTACCGACCCCTTCCTGGTTCTCTATTGTGACACATCCCCTGCAGCAGCCGGCAGGACAGGGAAGGGAGCACAATGGGTGTGGGGGGGGGGGTTGGTGGGGGCAGCACAGTAGGGGGGGATCAGGGCAGCACACAGGGGCCTAGAGACAGCAGAACACAAGTGAACTGGATAGGAGGAGTGGCGGGGGCAGCATACAGAGGAACCAATCTCCTCCATTTTCCTCCTGCAGCTATAGGAGGAAAAAGGAGGACAGTGATTTCTCCACGTGCTGCCCCCGCCCCCCTCCTATCCAGGTGTACAGGGGGAGCCACACAGGCCCCTGAAGCATGGGGCCCGGTTGCAATTGCAACCTCTGCAACCCCTGTAGTTACGCCCCTGTTTGGAACCATTGCTATCAAACAGCATGCAGCAACAGCCTCGAAAAAGGGGAGGCCCATTCACCTGAAATGTATTGGCTTGATGTACATGTTTACACTTAATAAATGTCCTTTGAATCATATGTAAAAGTTACAAATTTTGGACACTGGGTGATCACTACTATACCACCCTAATCAAGAATTTGGGAGTCAATGTGTCCCGCTGAAGTTGGTTTACAGATGACAGGGTGGGTCATAAACTGGAAGGGGGTGTGGCCTTTACAGGAAGGGGTGGGTTATATTTAAATTAGGGGGTGCACAAGTTTAGTCAGGCCTAGGGCAGCACAAAACCTAAATACACCACTGTATACAGCAGTGGCCCCCAATCAGAAATGTGCAAGTCATTGTTTTCAGTCAAAGTCAACATACAGTATATCAAGCCCACCAAATAAAATTTAGTGAGCCACTGTTTCCATTTGATGTTGGTCTACAGCAGGGATCCTCAAACTCTGGCCCTCCAGCTGTTTTGGAACTACACATCCCATGAGGCATTGTAAAACTCTGACATTCATAGACATGACTAGGCATGATGGGAATTGTAGTTTCTGAACAACTGGAGGGCCGTAGTTTGAAGACCCCTACAGTAATGGTTTCTAATCAAGAATTTAAGAGCCACCATTTACAGCTAAGGTTGGAATACAGCCGTGAACCTAATTAGGGAATTTTGAGCCACAGTTCACAGTTAAGGCTTTAGTACATCAATGGCCACAATAAGAAATTTGTAAGTCAATGTTTTCAGGTGGAGACGGCATAAAACGTCATCCTCAGTGAGGAATTGGTAAGCTATCGTTTCCATTCAAGGTTGGTTTTCAGCAGTGGCTTCCAATCAGAAATTTGGGAGCCATGTAGGACTTTCATTTACCTTCAAATTTCCTCTTATTAGCTTCCCAACCGAGGTACCTATTAAGGTCCTATTTATTATCCACAAAAGGTTGTATATAATCAACACCAATAATCACATACATTGTAATAATAATACTTACTTATTGGTCGAAAATTACTTAGTTGGTATGATTGTCACTAGCCTTAATTTTGGATGAAAAACAAGAATGATTGGGTTATGTACTATATGTCAAACTGTAACCCTCTAACTCAGGGGTCTTCAAACTATGGCCCTCCAGTTGTTTGGGAACTACAATTCCCATCATGCCTAGTCATGTCTATGAATGTCAGAGTTTTACAATGCCTCATGGGACTTGTAGTTCGGCAACAGCTGGAGGGCCGTAGTTTGATGATCCCTGCTCTAACTGCATGCCACATCCAAAACAGAATCCCCTGACCAGAAAATACTTTTCCAATCTTCATTTATCCAGTTGTGGTGGTCTTGTGCCTCCTGTAATATTTTCCTGCTCTTCGTGAACAGGAGAGGAATAAGACACAGTCATCTGGTTCTGTAGTCTGTCCTCTTCAATGTTCCCCATGATTGCTGTTCATAGATGACTTCCTGCACTGCTGTAAAATATTTAAAAATTTGCAAGCCACTTCAATCTCTAGAGCAGCCATTCTCTACCTGAGTTCCATGAAACCCGAGGGTTCTACCAGAGGTTGCTATGGGTTTCTTGAGTTGTGCCTGATTTACCTCCCATCTGATGGTGCCTGCGTAGTTCCAAGGCCAACACCACTTGGCAGAATCAGCTGCAGAAGACCAATGATCTTTTTAGCTGTCTAAATTATTTTTTTCTTTTATTTTTAAAGATAAAAATAAATGATTCATTTAATAGTTGGGAACTTTCTGCCAGCTTGAAGCCATTCTCCTCCGACCTCTCTTATTAACATGATTTCTTCACCAGCACAACTGCCTAGATGGGTTTTATTTCTTTTTCTTTTCTCTCGAACCTATAGAGCTGTCTTTCTCAGCCTTTTTACCCTAGAGCAGTGGTTCTCAACTCCTATCCTCAGGACTCACTAACAGGCCAGATTTTAAGTATTACCTTAGGTAGATGCAGACTAGAATACTGCAAACACTGAGCAGTGAATTATATCACCTATGATGTATTTCAGGGATCTTGCAAACCTGACCTGTTAGTGGGTCCTGAGGACAGGAGTTGAGAACCACTGCCCTAGAGGAACCCTTAAACTAATTTTTATGTCTCAAGGAACCCCTGCTAAAACTAATTCATAGGGGGTCAGTGGGAAAATGTCACTCTTACTGTCTGGACCTAGATCACCTGCTGGTGGCACTGTGGTTCCCTGGGTGAACGGTTGTAATTCCAGTGTCCACCAGCAAATGTCTCTCAGCAGCCAGCAGATCCACCTGGCTGCTGGGAAGGTATTTAGTTCCTCCCCAAATAAGTGCCTCTCGCTCCAGTGTTTTGCTACTGCCAGATACTGATTGCCATTTCTCCTGCTCCTGTTCTTGATATTGTGTTTGCCCTGTATCCTGCTGCTTTATATCTGCTCCCCTTGTTCTTGATCCCAGTCCTGGTTCCCCATCCTTCTTCAGTATTATCTTTTTTATGCATGTATATATTGAATTATAGTTAAGTAAATACAGTAGGTATTTTTGTCAAAGTTTTTGGTTTGCTTGTACTTTCACATTTTCTGTGTATTTTGGCTGCTGTTGTTTGATGTGGTTTTTTTTTTCAGTGTTAATAAACTTGCTTAAATCACATATAGTCTGTTCCCAGTTTCCTGAGTGTAGCCACTCAGATCTGGCCATCTCTGCTTCTGATTCATAAAACTTACAGGCAACTAAAAAGATTATTGATATCCTGCAACTAGTTCTGCCAAGTCGTGTTGGCCCCAGAACCATGTAGGCACCCAGATGGGGAATCAATAAGCCATATTTTAAGAAACCCCTAGGAACCTCTGGAGGAACTTTAGTTACTTTAGTTGAGAATGGCTACTCTAGAGATTGAAGTGAGTGAAAATTCTGTTGGCTTGAGATACTTTACAGCAGGGAAGAAAGCCATCTCTGAACAGATATCATGGGGAACCTTAAAGAGGACGGATTACAGATCCAGACGACCATTCCAGGTACCTCTTCTGTCAGCTAAGAGTAAGAAAATGAGGTCACATGAGGTACCAGATCACTAAAACAGGAGACTAGGGATGTTAGGGAAATGTTTGCACTTTATTCCAGACTGTTGTATGTCTGTGTCATCAATGTTAATTTATTCAAGTAAAGCTTTTGAAACTTTTCCTTTGCCTGGCCTGAAGTTAGTCAAGGGGTGTAATGCAAGTAACTGGCATATATAATTACAGCGCGGGTCACTATATGCATTGGGGTATAAAAATAACAGTACAAGTCATACATTGTGAAGACACTAGTGGTAACCAAGGTTAACAAAGGTTTGTCAAGCAGCCTGTAGTTAAGCATGTACATGAGAAAGGTGAGATATTGCAGCGAGGGAGATGTTATTGGCACTCCTTCAGTAGCGATCCATCTCCCATAGCAATGGGAGCAGATCTGCACCACCAGGGCCCTCAGCCTGTACACAGATATAGAAGAGAAAGAGAAAGAGTTAGGTGTAGTGCACAGGGCCGCTGATAAAGCAGTACAGCCAGCCCTCCTGTACTGGGCCCTGGCCCCATCAGTTCAAAAGTGGGGGGGGGCAGGCACCTGCTGAGAAGGAGGGCCGGCTGTACTTACTGCAGACACTGATCCTCTTTTGCCTCCCCCTGCAGCCATGCCAGCCTCTTTCTCCCTCTGGCTGCACTGCAAGGGGATTGGTTCTAGCACATGTTGGGACGCTGTACAAATAGTGAATAAAAACAGAATGCAATGATGTGGAAGTTTCAATTTTCAATATTTTATTTAGAATACAACATACATGATGAAACGGAACAGGGCACCCCCAGACCGGGTACCTCCGTTGAAAGATGCTCCTAGTGCTTCCCGAGGGCTCTAAGCACTCCACCAGACACCGTAAGCACTTCAGACTCCACGAACCGCCGCAGCTTGGTTAGGGTCTTGGCATCTCCTACCCACCCTGGACCTACGACAAGGCTCCAGGTTCCTGTGGGCGAACCTCTCTTTCCCCAGATAGTGCAGCACGAACAAGCTCTTACAAGAGCTTAGTGATTCTCTAAGGGAGTATGGAAGACCATAGCAATCCCTGCAGCAGATTCCCCCAATAAGAGACAGGACTCTAGATTGAGGTGAAGGAACTCTAGAACAGCTTTATTGAAGAAGACTTATATACAGTTTTCACCCACAAGGTTACCACCCAGATGGACCTTGTTGAAGACTGAACATAATATTCACCATCCAATAGGAACAGAGTTTTACACTCTCATACAGTGTACAAAATATACAATGTGGGACAATCCCCCCTCCCCCTTAGCATCCAATCCACATTCCTATAACTTTCTCTTAAGGCAGACAGACAGAACAATGGGAGGTCATTAACACGTAACAATGCAAAAGGGCAATCCACATTCCCAATACACAAACAGGGAAAACCTTGCTGACATTGAAAGACATGTAATATACCCAGAATTTAGGAATTACAGATTTCATGGCAAATAGGAATAAATCTTAATATTCCTATATGGAGATATTGCTGGCAAATATGAAGCAATCCAAACCATTACTTATCTGTCTTTAAATTCCAGTGATGGTGAATACCGTCACAGATGACATATCAAATTTTTAAACTGAGAAAATGTATCATTTTAAGGGAAAAATAAGTTGATTTTAAATTTCATGGCATCAACACATCTCAAAAAAGTTGGGACAAGGCCATGTTTACCACTGTGTGGCCTCCCCTCTTCTTTTTATAACAGTCTGCAAACGTCTGGGGACTGAGGAGACAAGATGCTGAAGTTTAGGAATAGGAATGTTGTCCCATTCTTGTCTAATACAGGCTTCTAGTTGCTCAACTGTCTTAGGTCTTCTTTGTCGTATCTTACTCTTTTTGATGTGCCAAATGTTTTCTATGGGTGAAAGATCTGGACTGCAGGCTGGCCATTTTAGTACCCGGATCCTTCTTCTACGCAGCCATGATGTTGTAATTGATGCAGTATATGGTCTGGCATTGTCATGTTGGAAAATGCAAGGTCTTCCCTGAAAGAGACGACGTCTGGATGGGAGCATATGTTCTAGAACTTGGATATACCTTTCAGCATTGATGGTGCCTTTCCAGATGTGTAAGCTGCCCATGCCACACGCACTCATGCAACCCCATACTATCAGAGTGCTGATAACAACTTGGGTTGTCCCTTTCCTCTTTAGTCCTGATAACATGGCGTCCCAGTTTTCCAAAAAGAACTTAAAATTTTGATTCGTCTGACCACAGAACAGTTTTCCACTTTGCCACAGTCCATTTTAAATGAGCCTTAGCCCGGAGGAAATGCCTGCGGTTCTGGATCATGGTTAGATACTGTAACGCCGAGTGCTCTGGGTCCCGTGGCTTCCCCGGAGCACTCGAGGCGTCCTGCGGGCTGCAGCGCTCCGGTCGGCATTCCCGACAGTGAGCGCTGTTCCCCCGCATTGGCGGTACTCACCCGCCGGGTCCTGTCCTCTCTGATTCCCGGCGCACGCCGGGTTCCTTCCTCCTGCCGGCGTGCGCGGCCCCGCTCCCTAGGGCGCGTGCGCGCCGCTGCATTAAAATTTAAAGGGCCAGTGCACCACTAATTGGTGCCTGGTCCAATCAGTCCAAATCCCATAAAAACCCACTTCCCCTTCCTGTCCTTGCCGGATCTTGTTGCCTTTTGTGCCTTGAGAAAGCTTTTGGTGTATTTTCCCTGCCTGTGTATCTGACCTTCTGCTGTTGCCCCTGACTACGAACCATTGCCGCCTGCCTTGACCTTTTGCTCCGTCTGACCTTGCCTTTGCCTTGTCCTTCTGTACCGCACCTAAAATCAGCTGTCTTTGAGGTTGAGCCGTTACCGGAGGATACGACCTGGTTGCTACCGCCGCAGCAAGTCCATCCCGCCTTGCCGCGGGCTCTGGTGAAAACCGGTAGTAACTTAGAACCGGTCCCCTGGTACGGTCCACGCCAATCCCTCACTGACACAGAGGATCCACCTCCAGTACAGTCACTTGCCGCCAGTCCGGACCCTGACAGTAGATCCGGCCTTCCTAAGGTCTATCAGGACTTTACTGACGTCTTTTGCAAGAAACAGGCGGAGGTCTTACCACCACATAGACCCTATGACTGTCCCATTGATTTGCTTCCCGGTACCACACCACCCCGTGGCAGGATTTACCCCCTCTCTATTCCTGAAACCAAGGCCATGTCGGAGTACGTTCAGGAGAACCTCAACAAAGGTTTCATCAGGAAGTCTTCTTCTCCTGCCGGAGCAGAATTTTTCTTTGTTGCCAAAAAGGATGGGTCACTACGTCCATGTATTGACTACCGTGGTCTTAACAAGATCACGGTAAAGAGTCGCTACCCTTTGCCTCTCATCTCGGAGCTCTTTGACCGTCTGCGCGGAGCAAAGGTCTTCACTAAGCTTGACCTCAGGGGCGCTTATAATCTCATCAGAATCTGTGAAGGAGATGAGTGGAAAACCGCTTTTAATACCAGAGATGGCCACTTTGAGTATCTCGTCATGCCTTTCGGCCTGTGCAACGCTCCTGCAGTCTTTCAAGACTTTGTCAACGAGATCTTCCGGGACATGTTGTGTATACTTGTGTAGTGGTCTATCTTGACGACATTCTAATCTTCTCTCCCAACCTGGAGGAACACCGTCGCCATGTTCGTCAAGTGCTCCAGCGCCTTCGTGTCAACCACCTTTATGCCAAAATGGAAAAATGTCTTTTTGAGCGTAGCTGTCTTTCGTTTCTGGGATACCTAGTTTCTGGACAGGGTCTTCAAATGGACCCCGACAAACTCTCTGCAGTCTTGGATTGGCCACGCCCCTCAGGACTTCGCTCCATTCAACGCTTCCTTGGATTCGCCAACTATTACCGCCAGTTTATTCCCCCCTTCTCCACTATCGTGGCACCTATTGTGGCACTAACCAAGAAAGAAGCGAATCCGAAATCCTGGCCTCCCCAAGCTGAAGAAGCCTTTACTTGCCTTAAAACCGCCTTCGCCTCCGCTCCAGTCTTAAATAGGCCTGATCCTCTGAAACCATTTTTCCTGGAGGTAGATGCCTCCTCTGTTGGAGCCGGAGCGGTTCTTCTTCAAAAGTCTGCTAAAGGAAAAAATGTCACCTGCGGCTTCTTCTCAACAACATTTTCCCCTCCTGAAAAGAACTATGCCATCGGGGACCGTGAACTACTAGCCATTAAGTTGGCACTAGAAGAATGGAGACATCTTCTAGAAGGATCCCTTCATCCAATCACCATCTTCACTGACCACAAAAATCTTTCGTACCTTCAGTCTGCCCAGCGCCTTAATCCGCGCCAGGCCAGGTGGTCATTGTTCTTTGCCCGATTCACTTTCCAAATCCATTTTCGTCCTGCTAATAAGAACATTAGGGCGGATGCCCTATCACGTTCCACCGATGCCTCCGAAGATGAAACCGTTCCTCAACACATCATTCCTCCTGAGTGTCTAATTTCAACTGCCCCTGCTTCACTGGCACCAGTCCCTCCAGGGAAAACATTTGTTCCTCCACGTCTTCGCCTACGGACTCTCAAATGGGGTCACTCCTCTCACCTGGCGGGTCACGCTAGAATTAAAAAGACGACACTGCTAATTGCCAGACACTATTGGTGGCCTTCCTTTGAAAAAGATGTAACGGAGTTCGTTCGGGCCTGTACTGTCTGCGCACGTGATAAAACTCCCCGCCAGAAGCCTGCAGGTGTTCTCCTTCCTCTGCCAGTGCCTGAACAGCCTTGGTCCCACATAGCAATGGACTTCATCACGGATCTTCCCGTATCCCATGGTAACACAGTCATATGGGTGGTTGTTGACAGGTTTTCAAAAATGGCACATTTTGTCCCGCTTCCTGGTCTCCCTTCTGCGCCACAGCTGGCGAAGCAATTCTTTTTGCACATTTTTCGTCTTCATGGCCTTCCAACACACATCGTCTCCGATAGAGGCGTTCAGTTTATCTCTAAGTTTTGGAGAGCTCTCTGCACCCAATTAAGAATCAAATTGAACTTTTCTTCTGCCTACCACCCTCAGTCCAATGGACAAGTGGAGAGGGTTAACCAGATCCTTGGTGACTATCTGCGACACTTCGTCTCCTCCCGTCAGGATGATTGGGTCGACCTGTTGCCCTGGGCCGAATTTTCCTATAACTTTAGAGACTCTGAGTCATCCACCAAATCTCAGTTTTTTGTGGTGTACGGCCGTCACCCGCTGCCCCCCCTCCCCATTCCCACTTCTTCTGGGGTTCCTGCCGTTGATGACTTGACTCTGGACTTCTCCTCCATCTGGAAAGATACTCAAAAGTCGCTCACCCTGGTCGCTTCTCGTATGAAGAGACATGCAGATAAAAAAAGAAGAACTCCTCCTGTCTTTTCCCCTGGGGACAGAGTGTGGCTCTCTGCCAAATACATCCGGTTTCGGGTCCCCAGCTACAAACTGGGTCCGCGTTATCTCGGGCCTTTTAAAATCAAAAGCCAAATTAATGCTGTCTCTTACAAACTCCATCTTCCTCCCTCTCTCCGTATTCCTAACTCCTTTCATGTATCCCTTCTCAAACCCCTCATTCTTAACCAATTTTCCCCCAAGGTCACCGTTCCTGCTCCTGTCTCTGGGTCCTCTGACGTCTTCTCAGTAAAAGAGATCCTCGCCTCCCAAGGTCGTCAGAGGTAAAAAGTTTTTTTTGGTTGACTGGGAGAATTGTGGTCCTGAGGAGAGGTCGTGGGAGCCCGAGTCCAATATCCTCGACAAGGAGCTCATCCACAGGTACCTGGGCTCCAAAAAGAGGGGGAGACCTAAGGGGGGGGTACTGTAACGCAGAGTGCTCCGGGTCCCGTGGCTTCCCCAGAGCACTCGAGGCATCCTGCGGGCTGCAGCACTCCGGTCGGCATCCCCGACCGTGAGCGCTGTTCCCCCACATCGGCGGTACTCACCCGCCGGGTCCTGTCCTCTCTGATTCCCGGCGCACGCCGGGTTCCTTCCTCCTCCCGGCGTGCGCGGCCCCGCTCCCTAGGGCGCGCACGCGCCGCTGCATTAAAATTTAAAGGGCCAGTGCACCACTAATTGGTGCCTGGTCCAATCAGTCCAAATCCCATAAAAACCCACTTCCCCTTCCTGTCCTTGCCAGATCTTGTTGCCTTTTGTGCCTTGAGAAAGCTTTTGGTGTATTTTCCCTGCCTGTGTATCTGACCTTCTGCTGTTGCCCCTGACTACGAACCGTTGCCTCCTGCCTTGACCTTTTGCTCCGTCTGACCTTGCCTTTGCCTTGTCCTTCTGTACCGCACCTAAAATCAGCTGTCTTTGAGGTTGAGCCGTTACCGGAGGATACGACCTGGTTGCTACCGCCGCAGCAAGTCCATCCCGCCTTGCGGCGGGCTCTGGTGAAAACCGGTAGTAACTTAGAACCGGTCCCCTGGTACGGTCCACGCCAATCCCTCACTGACACAGAGGATCCACCTCCAGTACAGTCACTTGCCGCCAGTCCGGACCCTGACAGATACGGCTTCTTTTTTGGCCTATAGAGTTTTAGCCGGCAACGGTGAATGGCACGGTGGATTGTGTTCACCGACAATGTTTTCTGGAAGTATTCCTGAGCCCATGTTGTGATTTCCATTACAGTAGCATTCCTGTATGTGATGCAGTGCCGTCTAAGGGCCCGAAGATCACCGGCATCCAGTATGGTTTTCCAGCCCTGACCCTTACGCACAGAGATTGTTCCAGATTCTCTGAATCTTTGGATGATATTATGCACTGTAGATGATGAGAACTTCAAACTCTTTGCAATTTTTCTCTGAGAAACTCCTTTCTTATATTGCTCCCCTATTTTTCGCCGCAGCATTGGGGGAATTGGTGATCCTCTGCCCATCTTGACTTCTGAGAGACACTGCCAGTCTGAGAGGCTCTTTTTATACACAATCATGTTGCCAGTTGACCTAATAAGTTGCAAATTGGTCCTCCAGCTGTTCCCTATATGTACATTTAACTTTTCCGGCCTCTTATTGCTACCTGTCCCAACTTTTTTGGAATGGTGTAGCTCTCATGAAATCCAAAATGAGCCGATATTTGGCATGGCATTTCAAAATGTCTCACTTTCAACATTTGATATCTTATCTATATTATATTGTGAATAAAATATACGTTTATGAGATTTGTAAATTAATCCATTCATTTTTTACTCACAATTTGTAGTGTTCCAACTTTTTTGGAATTGTACTTAGCTAATGCACCTTACCCTTTATTATGTTTAGCTGAACAACAACTGAACTTCTTGATCATATCTTGTATACATGATTTGTTGTTTGGCTATTTATGAGGTGTATGTGCTGAGTGTATGTCTTTCTTGTAGGTAATTCATTTTATTCACTAAGATATTCTTTCAGACATTTTACATAAAATTAACGTAAAGTTTGAACCGTTCTTTTTTCAATATTTTGTGGTGATTACGGCTATCTATCGGCAGCTCATTGCCACCTGCCACATGAATCTCCTGCCTTTGGAGCTTGGGGCGCTTTGAAGATGTTATTTAGGTAAACTTCACAGCTCAAGTGGAATTGTTATGGAGTGTAAAGAAGGGTGCCATTTCTAGAGTTATTATAAACCAATGCCCATTATGTCACAGATTAAAAGCTTAGAGAATTAAAAAAAAAAAAAATTTATGTTGTTGTATCCTGGGATTTTAATTCAGATGCAAGTAAAGCCATTTCCTAAATGATGAATGCTTGAAGGTAAAAGAGGAAGAAAAGCAGAAGGTTTCATTAAGTGATACATCTATTCCGCAGTCACAGTTGAGATTTCCCCATGGGCTCCGCGTTGCTATTAAAAATAACGGATGACCCAGAAGCGGCACAAACATCTTTGTCTCAAATGCCGAAACTTCTTCTCCTACCTACTTTAATTTTCAAAAATATCTGCGATACATTACCCTGAGCCTCGGCGCAGAGAATGAAAACTGCTTGGTAGACTTTTAAAACCTTCTATTAATAGGGTTTTTTTTGTTTCAAAGTTTCGAGATTGAAGATGTCTTGGGATTTTTTTTTGGCGTTGGGTATTTTTTTTTTCCTTCCTCGTTTGAAATGTTTTTGCAGAAAACTCATGATGATGAAAGGAAAGCTGATGTTGAAATATGAATGCATACCTGGTATCTGGGGAACGTCAACTGTGATTTTACTTGCTGTGGAGTTTTTCGCTCGACTCCTTCATGAAATATTTAGAAATCAAAGAAACCTTGTCTGACGGTTTTTCAGTTTGACGGATCTTTGGAAAATCCCCCCTTTTGTTGCATTTTGCAGGACAAGGGTGTATAATTGTTTGTTATTTTACATGTCTTTGATAATTAGCGTTTTTTTTATTGTGTTGGATTGGTGGTGAAACATATTGTGAGGGAGGTTATGGTTGCAACTGTTGCAAAGTTTAACTGCTTTGTTTCCTCCTGACTGCAGCAGACTGAGGGCACCATCCCAGCCTAGGCAAAACCTCTGATTAGAGAAACCTTTCTCAACCATTTTACCGCCAAGGCACCCTTCAAATCATTTTTAGGCCTAAGGGAACCCCTGATTAAAGGAATTCATGGAGAGTCAGTGAGAGAAATGTTTACATTGTTACATTGGTGATCAGTGGTAAGAATGTCCCTTACATTGGTGATCAGTGGGAAGAATGTCCCTTACATTGGTGACCAGTGGTAAGAATGTTCCTTACATTGGTGATCAGTGGGAAGAATGTCCCTTACATTGGTGATCAGTGGGAAGAATGCTCCTTACATTGGTGACCAGTGGTAAGAATGTCCCTTACATTGGTGATCAGTGGGAAGAATGCTCCTTACATTGGTGACCAGTGGTAAGAATGTCCCTTACATTGGTGATCAGTGGGAAGAATGCTCCTTACATTGGTGATCAGCAGGGCCGGTGCTGCCACTAGGCAAACTAGGCGGCTGCCTAGGGCGCACTGCCACCCCGAGGGCACAGCCATGGTCAGTGCCACATTCCTCTCCGGTCACCTCCTCATCCCCAGGGGAGGTCAAGCCCTAGAGAGGGGGGGGGCTTTGTATATGAAGGGGTGTGTAGGGTTAAAGGAGGGCAGTGTGTATAGGAAGGGGGGGTGTAGGGTTAAAGGGGGGCAGTGTGTATAGGAAGGGGGGTGTAGGGTTAGAGGGGGGCAGTGTGTATAGGAAGGGGGGTGTAGGGTTAAAGGGGGGCAGTGTGTATAGGAAAGGGGTGTAGGGTTAAAGGGGGGCAGTGTGTATAGGAAGGGGGGTGTAGGGTTAAAGGGGGGCAGTGTGTGCGGTGAGGGGGGACAGTTTGTACAGGAAGGGGGGTGTAGGATTAAAGAGGGCAGTGTATACAGGAAGGGGAGAGTGGGGTTAAAAGGGGGAAAGGGGGGGCATTATGTACAGGAAGAGGGGCAATGTGTACAGTTTTTTTGGGGGGGGGGGGTTGGAAGGAGCTGGTCTTGCCTAGGGTGCAAAATAGTCTAGCACCGGCTCTGGTGATCAGTGGGAAGAATGTTCTTTACATTGGTGGTCAGTGGGAAGAATGCACCTTACATTGGTGGTCAGTGGGAAGAATGCCCCTTACATTGGGGATCAGTGGGAAGAATGTTCTTTACATTGGAGGTCAGTGGGAAGAATGCCCCTTACATTGGTGATCAGTGGTAAGAATGCCCCTTACATTGGAGGTCAGCGGGAAGAATGTCCCTTACATTGGTGATCAGTGGGAAGAATGCCCCTTATATTGGAGGTCAGTGGGAAGAATGTGCCTTACATTGGAGGTCAGTGGGAAGAATGTCCCTTACATTGGAGGTCAGTGGGAAGAATGTTCCTTACATTGGTGATCAGTGGGAAGAATGCTCCTTACATTGGTGATCAGTGGGAAGAATGCCCCTTACATTGGAGGTCAGTGGGAAGAATGCTCCTTACATTGGTGGTCAGTGAGAAGAATGTCCCTTAAATTGGTGATCAGTAGGAATAATGCTTCTTACATTGGCAGTCAGTGGGAAGAATGCTCCTTACGTTGGAGTTCAGTGGGAAGAATGTCCCTTACATTGGTGGTCAGTGAGAAGAATGTCCCTTACATTGATGATCAGTGGGAAGAATGTCCCTTACATTGGTGGTCAGTGAGAAGAATATTCCTTACATTGGTGGTCAGTGGGAAGAATGTCCCTTACATTGGTGGTCAGTGGGAAGAATGTCCCTTACATTGGTGGTCAGTGGGAAGAATGTCCCTTACATTGGTGGTCAGTGGGAAGAATGTCCCTTACATTGGTGATCAGTGGGAAGAATGTCCCTTACATTGGTAGTCAGTGGGAAGAATGTTCCTTACATTGGTGGTCAGTGGGAAGAATGTCCCTTGCATTGGTAGTCAAAGGGAAGAATGTCCCTTACATTGGTGGTCAGTGGGAAGAATGTCCCTTACATTGGTAGTCTGTGGGAAGAATGCTCCTTACATTGGTAGTCTGTGGGAAGAATGTTCCTTACATTGGGGGTCAAGGGGAAGAATGCTCCTTACATTGGGGGTCAAGGGGAAGAATGCTCCTTACATTGGGGGTCAGTGGGAAAAATGCTTGACGGTCGGCTCTCTTGTAATAGCAATTGGAGTAGCTAACTAGCCACTCAGTTGCTGTTACAAGCAGTGGGAGGGGACGTCCCAACTCTGCCGCCACCTTCTTTGGCGTCCTACCGGGAGACCCGAGCGATCAGCCAACTCATCCTGCGGCTGGCCGGACAGCCAAGCAAAGCGGGGATCGGGTTTGATCAGCTGTTCATAATAGTAACCCGAAAGAAATGACATAACCTCCAGTTTACTTGGAAACCATCGGCGCCATTTTAAAAAATCAGAAGCATTCAAAAACCCTGATATTGGTGTTTTGAATGCTTTAAATGGCAAAGGAGGGATTTGGGGTCTTATAGACCCCAGATCTCTCCATAAAGAGTGCCTGTCACTGCCTATTACTGTCACATAGATGTTTAAATTCCTTGTGACAGCAATTAAAGTGATCAAAAAAAAAAAAATGTAAAGCAACAGTGTAGGAAAAAAAACAACATAAATTAATAATAAAAAAAAAAGTAAAGTGCCCCCGTGCGCAAATACCGCGTGGCATAAAAAAATTGCAAAACCCACCAATTTATTTTCTAGGACCTGTGCTCTAAAAAAAAATATATATATAATGGGGGCTCTAACTAAGTTTCTAGAAAAAAAAAAAAATATTTTCACTTGTAAAGAAAAAGTGCCAAAAAATGCCCAGCCTTAAACTGGTTAAAAAAAAAAAAAAAATGAAAGTGCCCCCATCCTCCTGTGCTTGCATGCAAAGGTGAACGAGCGTGTTGGTCCTACACGCACACAAACCTCGATCGTCCCACACATGTGAGGTATCACCGCGAACGTCACATCATGGGCAGTAATTCTATACAGACATCCTCTGTTAATCTAAAGTGGTAACCTGTAAAGGCTTTTAACCGGTTGCCGACTGCGCACAGTATATTTACTGCGGCAGTCAGCCCCGGCCAGGCAGAGTGACGTAGATCTACGTCGCTCGCCTGTCACTGGGTTTTGAGCCAATAGCGGGCGAGCGCGCGCCCGCCTCGGCTCGTTCACGGAGGAGTGCGGGCGTGTGACCGGCGGACCCGATGTCCGCCGGTCACACTATGATCGTCGGTAGAGCGGGAGAAAGGCGGGCGGCTTATGTAAACAAGCCGCCTGTCATTCTCCCCTGTGTAAAAATGTAGATCAGACGGTTTTACTATGTAGAACTGTTGATCTCTGTTTTTACACTAGTAGCCATGTCCCACTACAATTAGAATTACACCCCTAGGACACACTTAACCCCTCCCTGTCCAATACAGTTAACCCCTTCACTGCCAGTGTCATTTTTAGAGTAACAGTGCATATGTATAGCACTGATTACTGCAGTAATGTCACTGGTACCCCCAAAAGTGTCAAAAATATCAGTCAAGGGTCCGATCTGTCCGCCGCAATGTCGCAGTACCGCAAAAAAAATCACATATCGCCGCCATTACTCGTTAAAAAAAAACACCAAAAATGACAAAAATCTTTCCCTTTGTTAGTAAACGCGATAACTTTTGCGCAAACCAATCAAAATACGCTTTTTGCGATTTTTTTAACCAAACATATGTAGCATAAAACAAATTGGCCGAAAATGTTAAAAAATTTTGATTTTTACATTTTTTTTGGGGGAATTTCATATAAAAAAAAGTGAAAAATATTGTTATTTTTGCAAAATTTACGCTCTTTTTTTATTTATAGCGCATGATCAAAAAATCGCACAGGTGATCAAATACCACCAAAAGAAAGCTCTGTTTGTGGGAAATAAAGGACGTGAAATTCGTTTAGGTACAGCATCGCACGACCGCGCAATTGTCCGTTACAGTCACGCAGTAAAAAATCACAAAAAACCCCCTGGTCAGGAAGGGGGTAAAATCTTCCGGGGCTTGAGTGGTTAAAGCCTCAGCTAAGGCTAGTAAAATTTACATTGTTTGCGTGTTCAATTTTAAAGTGTGACATGCTTGTTATCTATTTACTCAGTGTGACATTATCTTTTATATTTGACAAAAAATTGGGTTGAGTATTGTGTTTTTTTGCATTAAAATTTTAAAAAGCTGCATTTTAAAAACTGCTGCGCAAATACCGTGGTACTAGTGTTGAGCGAACACGGACTGTATTATTCGTGTTCGTACCGAATAATTGGATTTTTTTTACCCGAACACGGACACGGACACTTTACTGTATGTTCGGGTAAAAATCCGTGTTCGGTCGTTTTATTTCCGGGTTTTGCATGCTTTGGCGCTCTTTTCATGGCGGGCTTTCAACAGCCAATCAACAATCGTTTAACTGGTGTGCCTTAAGCCATCCCAGCCATGCCTGCAAATGTCTCAGTAGCTGTGATTGGCCGTCTGAAGCATGTGACCAAGTCTTTATAAGTTCGAGGCAGCCGCCGCAGCAGCGTCATTCTGCTGCTTAGCTAAGGGACAGAGCACACATCAACGTGCTGGCTGCTGATTAGGGAAAGATAGGCAGGAAAAAACCATTTGTGTCCGGATAGAATTGAGGGACAGGTCGGAGTGTTTAGGCAGGGCGAGTTGTAGGCATTTTAGGGATAGAGTCTGCTGAATTATAGGGTCAGTGTCTTCTACAAACTACAATCGATATTGATGTGTGGGGGGTGGGGTGAATCTGCACTCAATCCTGATCTACGATCTCTTCTCAATCCTGTTAGGGACAGAGTCTGCTGAATTTTAGGGAAACTGTGTTCTACAAACTACAATCGATATTGCTGTGTGGTGTGGGATTGGAGATAGGCAGGTGTCAGTGATCCACATCCATTTTTCTGTGTGTGAGCTGCAGTGAACACAATCTTTTTGGGCTGCAGTGAACACAATCTTTTTGGGCTGCAGTGAACACAATCTTTTTGGGCTGCAGTGAACACAATCTTTTTGGGCTGCAGTGAACACAATCCTTTTTGGTGTGCAGTGAACACAATCTTTGTGGGGTGCAGTGAACAAAATCCTTTGTGGGGTGCAGTGAACACAATCTTTTTGGGGTGCAGTGAACAAAATCCTTTTTGGGGTGCAGTGAACAACATCCTTTTTGGGGTGCAGTGAACACAATCTTTTTGGGGTGCAGTGAACAAAATCCTTTGTGGGGTGCAGTGAACACAATCTTTTTGGGGTGCAGTGAACACAATCTTTTTGGGGTGGAGTGAACAACATCCTTTTTGGGGTGCAGTGAACAAAATCCTTTTTGGGGTGCAGTGAACAAAATCATTTTTGGGGTGCAGTGAACACAATCTTTTTGGGGTGCAGTGAACACAATCTTTGTGGGGTGCAGTGAACACAATCTTTTTGGGGTGGAGTGAACAACATCCTTTTTGGGGTGCAGTGAACAACATCCTTTTTGGGGTGCAGTGAACACAATCTTTTTTGGGGTGCAGTGAACACAATCTTTGTGGGGTACAGTGAACAGAATCTTTGTGGGGTGCAGTGAACACAATCTTTGGGGGGTACAGTGAACACAATCTTTTTGGGGTGCAGTGAACACAATCTTTGTGGGGTGCAGTGAACACAATCTTTTTGGGGTGGAGTGAACAAAATCATTTTTGGGGTGCAGTGAACAACATCCTTTTTGGGGTGCAGTGATCAAAATCCTTTTTGGGGTGCAGTGAACACAATCTTTTTGGGGTGCAGTGAACAAAATCCTTTGTGGGGTGCAGTGAACAGAATCTTTGTGGGGTGCAGTGAACACAATCTTTGGGGGGGTACAGTGAACACAATCTTTTTGGGGTGCAGTGAACACAATCTTTGTGGGGTACAGTGAACAGAATCTTTGTGGGGTGCAGTGAACACAATCTTTGGGGGGTACAGTGAACACAATCTTTTTGGGGTGCAGTGAACACAATCTTTGGGGGGTACAGTGAACACAATCTTTTTGGGGTGCAGTGAACACAATCTTTGGGGGGGTACAGTGAACACAATCTTTTTGGGGTGCAGTGAACAACATCCTTTTAGGGTGCAGTGAACACAATCTTTGTGGGGTGCAGTGAACAACATCCTTTTAGGGTGCAGTGAACACAATCTTTGTGGGGTACAGTGAACAGAATCTTTGGGGGGTACAGTGAACACAATCTTTGTGAGGTGCAGTGAACACAATCTTTGTGGGGTGCAGTGAACACAATCTTTGTGGGGTACAGTGAACACAATCTCATACTTCTGAAGATTTGAGGGTGCTGCCTGTTCCATACTCCCCCTACTCCTCATCTAGCCTTTTAGGGGTACAAACAATAGTAATTGGGGCCTAGTGTGGTTGTGTACGTGTGATATACATACACTTTTTTTGGATCATATTTTCTATTCCGCTATTTAATCAAAAACCTTTGGGGATCAGTTAAATTGGGGGATAGTCTGTGTTGGTACGTGTGAGAGAGATCCACCTTTCCAAGTTGTTGGGGTTCATCTCATACTTCTGAAGGTTTGAGGGTGCTGCCTGTTCCATACCCCCCCTACTCCTCATCTAGCCTTTTAGGGGTACAAACAATAGTAATTGGGGCCTAGTGTGGTTGTGTACGTGTGATATACATACACTTTTTTTGGATCATATTTTCTATTCCGCTATTTAATCAAAAACCTTTGGGGATCAGTTAAATTGGGGGATAGTCTGTGTTGGTACGTGTGAGAGAGATCCACTTTTCCAAGTTGTTGGGGTTCATCTCATACTTCTGAAGGTTTGAGGGTGCTGCCTGTTCCATACCCCCCCTACTCCTCATCTAGCCTTTTAGGGGTACAAACAATAGTAATTGGGGCCTAGTGTGGTTGTGTACGTGTGATATACATACACTTTTTTTGGATCATATTTTCTATTCCGCTATTTAATCAAAAACCTCTGGGGATCAGTTAAATTGGGGGATAGTCTGTGTTGGTACGTGTGAGAGAGATCCACCTTTCCAAGTTGTTGGGGTTCATCTCATACTTCTGAAGGTTTGAGGGTGCTGCCTGTTCCATACTCCCCCTACTCCTCATCTAGCCTTTTAGGGGTACAAACAATAGTAATTGGGGCCTAGTGTGGTTGTGTACGTGTGATATACATACACTTTTTTTGGATCATATTTTCTATTCCGCTATTTAATCAAAAACCTTTGGGGATCAGTTAAATTGGGGGATAGTCTGTGTTGGTACGTGTGAGAGAGATCCACCTTTCCAAGTTGTTGGGGTTCATCTCATACTTCTGAAGGTTTGAGGGTGCTGCCTGTTCCATACTCCCCCTACTCCTCATCTAGCCTTTTAGGGGTACAAACAATAGTAATTGGGGCCCAGTGTGGTTGTGTACGTGTGATATACATACACTTTTTTTGGATCATATTTTCTATTCCGCTATTTAATTTAACTGGGCCTCCATGCGAGACCTGTGTGCCTTGTTGCGCTGTTTTGAGTACTCCACCAACATGGCCAGTGGCAATGACGCCGTTCTCAGCTTAACTATCCCACTTCTATGCCTCCTTGAAAAAACAATTCGGGCGATGATGGAAGAGGATGTGGCACAGGATGAGGAGGAGGAGGAGGATGAAGAGGTAACATTTCCAAGGCTTTCAGGGCAGTCATTCGCAAGGGGCTCCGAGGGTGGGTTCCTGCACACGCAAACGCCAGGGACGCAATTGTCCAGCAGGGGCACAGTTCTGGAGGATGAGGAGGATGAGGAGGAGGAGGAGCTGGAGGAGGAGATGGAACCATGTTCACAGCAGGGTGGCACCCAGGCCAGCTCATGGCCATCACTGGTGCGTGGCTGGGGGGATACAGAGGACACGGACGATACACCTCCCACAGAGGACAGCCTTTCGTTGCCTCTGGGCAGCCTGGCACACATGAGCGATTACATGCTGCAGTGTCTCCACAACGACCGCCGAGTTGCCCACATTCTAACTTGTGCTGATTACTGGGTGGCCACGCTGCTGGATCCCCGTTACAAGGACAACGTACCGTCCTTAATTCACTCACTGGAGCGCGATCGCAAGATGCGCGAGTACAAGCGCACGCTGGTAGACGCCATGCTGCTGGCATTCCCATCTGACAGCGGGGCCACAGTGGAAGCACAAGGCAGAGGAGGAGGAGGAGGAGGTCGCCAACGCAACCAGGGCACCGCCAGCACCTCAGAAGGCAGGGTTAGCATGGCCGAAATGTGGAAAAGCTTTGTCAGCACGCCACAACAAACAGCAGCACCAGCAGCTCAGATGGAACGTCTTAGCAGGAGGCAGCATTTTACCAACATGGTGGAGCAGTATGTGTGCACACGCCTACATGTAGTGAATGACGGGTCTGCCCCCTTCAACTTCTGGGTCTCCAAATTGGGCACATGGCCTGAGCTTGCCCTTTACGCCTTGGAGGTGCTGGCGTGCCCTGCAGCCAGTGTATTATCTGAACGGGTATTTAGCACGGCTGGGGGCGTTATAACAGACAAGCGCAGCCGCCTGTCCAGAGACAATGTGGACAAGCTCACGTTCATTAAAATGAACCAGGCATGGATCCCACGGGACTTTTCCGTACCTTATGCAGAATAGCAATGGATACCGACCTTACCCACCCATTGTTCCATTTTTGCTCTTTCTCACTCTTTTGGGGTGTACCCTCATTTAAAATTTTTGAAAAGAAGCAGTGTTGGCTACCTCGTCCTCCTCCTCAGGGCCAGATTAATGTAGGGGCTATTGGAGCTGCAGCTCCAGGCCCCTACCTTTTATATAGGCCCCGGGTTGGCCATATTCACTGTTACCGCTCTTCTGTCACTTGTAAACACAGAAGTCTGGCTTCTATGCTCGCTTCCCCAGGCAGCACCCTCAGAACCTCCCCACACAGCGTGAAGGCCGGACAAGGAGGGACAGTTGGCGATGCATGGATGTGTTTATGGGCTTCAGAGACAGCATCCCATGTTGAATTAGGCATGCATGGCTGCACCCTTCCTCCTCTGGGTGCATGGCAAGGCACGGCCCTTAAGGCCCTTCAAAATCCTCAGCACCAAGCCCATGATGCTGTTAATCCGGCCCTGGTCCTCCTCCACCGCCGCTTCCACCTACACCGCCCATAGGTGTGCGCAGCCTATTGCATTAAGGTGTGCACCCCAAAGTTGAAATACACATGCATGTGTTTGCCAGCAGGGAGAGTAATGTATCGGGGCCATGTACCTGTAGGCAAGGAGAAATAGAGCAGAGCAGGTCCCAGGGAGATCTTTCCCATCTCCTCACTGGCAATGCTATGTGCCCTAGGTGATTAGGGTGTGCCCAGGCACACCCAGCACACCCTGTGCGCACGCCTATGTCACCGCCACATCCACCACCACCTCAACCTCCCTCCTACTCCATATGGGCCTCGTCCTTCAGAGATGAAGAAGAACATTGTTTTATTTTTCTGTTTTTTTTTGTTGTTTTAAGTTATTTCCCTATCCACATTTGTTTGCAGAGCACTTGCCATGCTCTTAATTACGTTTTGCTGCCATTTGCAGCACTCTAGCCCTTTCCTTTGGTGTTTTAGAGCCATTTTAGTGCCTTAAAGTTCGGGTCCCCATTGACTTCAATGGGGTTCGGTGTCCGGGAAAAGTTCGGTAAAAGTCCGGGACACGGACCCGGACTTTTTTTTAAAGTTCGGCCGAACCCGTCGAACACGGACATCTAGGTGTCCGCTCAACCCTACGTGGTACATAAAAAATTGCAAAACCCACCAATTTTTTTTTTTTTTTTTTTTTTTAGGGCCTGTGCCTTAAAAAAATATACTGTATAATGGGGGTTCTAACAAATTTTCTATATTAAAAAAAAAAAAAAAAACAACTGATTTTCACATGTTTGTTATCTATTTACTGGGTGGGACATTATCTTTTATATTTGACAATAAATTGGGTTAAGTATTGTGTTTTTTTTTTGCATTAAAATTGTATTTTTTCCCCAAAAACTGCGCTTGAAAAACTACTACGCAAATACCGTGTGACATAAAAAAATTGCAAAACCCACCAATTTATTCTCTAGGGCCTCTGCTTTGAAAAAAATATGTAATGGGGGTTCTAACTAATTTTCTAGCAAAAAAAAAAAAAAAAAATATTTTCACATGTAAACAAAAAGTGCCAGAAAATGCCCGGTCTTCAACTGGTTAAAAAAAAAATTAAAGTGCCCCTGTCCTCCCATGCTTACACACAAAGGTGAACGCGCCTGTTGGTCCTATGTTTGTATAACTGTTGTTTTTTTCCCCCTGAGAGTGTTGATGGCTGCCATCAAAACAATCGCTGTAAATGATGTTGCTTAATTACTCCGGGAGAACCGGAAAGGGGGGGGGGGGGGACCAACAATATTTACGGCTGTAACCGCGAACACGTCGCTTCCTGACTATTTCAAAAGGCGATTTATGGCGAGCGATAAACCCGACTGCTGTGTCACCACCAGAGTGACAAACAGGGCACGTGGCGGGGTTATTTAAATTTCAAGAAGGGAGATTTATCCAGCAAGGAGCGTGTCATTGGCACCCCGCGCACGTCTCGCCTCGCGAATCGAGGATCCGAGGAGCCTCGCCATATTTTATTCATGAGTTGTGAAGTATGACAACCAAACGGGGAAGAATGTTCGTAATTATGGCGCGGTGCGCTAAACCACTTGACGGCGTGACGTTCTTTGAAATATAAACGGCCCTCGTTGCCTGCCGTTGTCGCAGTCGACATTCTTTGTGTTAAGATTTGTTTTTAAATTTTAAGAGATTTTTTTTGTTAACAAAAACAAAAATATTATATATATATATATTGTGTGTGATCAGCTTCATGAACATTATATTATTAATTCTTTTAAAGTATAAAGCCTTTTTTCATTTTGGATAGAGTAGGAAAGGGTTAAACCCCCTGTCATTTTTTCCATCTGCATACTATTGGGGAGATTTCCCTTTACTTCCTGTCCATTAGACACAATAGGAAGTTGGAGGAAATCTCTTCAAAGTTATATGAATTGATTTTTTGGCAGTTATCCTGTTCAAGATGGGGAAAAAAAAAAAAACAGACTGGCAACATAAAGGACCATTTCACTGCTGACCATAATGCAAGGAAACACTTCTCCACTGACCACTAATATAAGGGGATCCTTCTCCACTGACCACTAATGTAAGGGAACCCTTCTCTGCTGACCACTAAAGTAAGGGGATCCTTCTCCACTGACCACTAATGTAAGGGAATCCTTGTCCACTGACCACTAATGTAAGCGGATCCTTCTCCACTGACCACTAATGTAAGCGGATCCTTCTCTACTGACCACTAATGTAAGGGGATCCTTCTCCGCTGACCACTAATGTAAGGGGACCCTTCTCTGCTGACCACTAATGTAAGGGGATCCTTCTTCACTGACCACTAATGTAAGGGGATCCTTCTCCACTGACCACTAATGTAAGGGGACCCTTCTTTGCTGACCACTAATGTAAGGGATTCTTCTCTGCTGACCACTAATGTAAGGGACCCTTCTCCGCTGACCACTAATGTAAGGTCACCCTTCTTTGCTGACCACTAATTCTTCTCTGCTTACCACTAATGTAAGGGGACCCTTCTATGCTGATCACTAAAGTAAGGAGATCCTTCTCCACTGACCACTAATATAAGGGGACCCTTCTCTGCTAAGCACTAATGTAAGGTGACCCATCACCGCTGACCACAAATGTAAGGTGACCCATCTCCGCTGACCACTAATGTAAGGGGATCCTTCTCTGCTGACCACTAATGTAAGGGGATCCTTCTCTGCTGACCACTAATGTAAGGGGATCCTTCTCTGCTGACCACTCATGTAAGGGGATCCTTCTCTACTGACCACTAATGTAAGGGGATCCTTCTTCACTGACCACTAATGTAAGGTCACCCTTCTTTGCTGACCACTAATGTAAGGGGACCCTTCTCCGCTGACCACAAATGTAAGGGGATCATTCTCTACTGACCACTAATGTAAGGGGATCATTCTCCGCTGACCACTTAAGTAAGGGGATCATTCTCCACTAACCACTAATGTCAGGGGATCCTTCTCCACTGACCACTAATGTAAGGGGACCCTTCTTTGCTGACCACTAATGTAAGGTCACCCTTCTTTGCTGACCACTAATGTAAGGTGACCCTTCTCTGCTTACCACTAATGTAAGGGGACCCTTCTTTGCTGACCACTAATGTAAGGGGATCCTTCTCCACTGACCACTAATGTAAGGTCACCCTTCTTTGCTGACCACTAATGTAAGGTGACCCTTCTCTGCTGACCACTAAAGTAAGGGGATCCTTTTCCACTGACCACTAATGTAAGGGGACCCTTCTCTGCTAAGCACTAATGTAAGGGGACCCTTCTCCGCTGACCACAAATGTAAGGGGATCCTTCTCTGCTGACCACTAATGTAAGGGGATCCTTTCCCCGCTGACCACTTAAGTAAGGGGATCATTCTCTGCTGACCACTATTGTAAGGGGATCCTTCTCTGCTGACCACTAATGTAAGGGGACCCTTCTTTACTGACCACTCAAGTAAGGGGATCATTCTCTGCTGACCACTAATGTAAGGGGATCCTTCTCTACTGACCACTAATGTAAGGGGATCCTTCTACTGACAACTAAGGTGACCCATCTCCGCTGACCACTAATGTAAGGGGATCTTTATAGCACAGAGTAAAAAATATATATATATATATTTTTTTTTCAGAATTGTCGCTCTTTTTATTTGTTTATAGCGCAAAAAATAAAAATCGCACATGTGATCAAATACCAGAAAAAAAGAACATCTATTGTATTAGGGTACAACTTCGCACGACTGCGCAAATGTAAGCTAAAGTAATGCAGTGAGGAATCGCAAGAAAATGGCCTGCTCACGAAGGGGAGGTAAACCTTCCTGGGCTGACGTGGTGTATTCTGGAGGGAGGGGCTCTGCTGGGCGTTTAGGTCCAAGAAGGAACTCTTGCTTATTGCGTGCGCATTTGTTGGGAGGAAAAAAAAAAAAGGCTTTTCTTGTAGCATTTTGATTTCAGGCTGTCAAGTATTTTGGCTAGAAAACATATTTCTAATAATGTTTTAGATGCCGGCCGTCTGTTTAGTAATCTTTTAAATTGAATTTGTAGACATGATTGTGTGACTCATGGGGAAGTTTATTGTTTTTATTGTTCCTGTTGTGTGATTTCGTCTTCTCTTTACACCGCGGAATTTCTTGCAAACAAAACGTAACAAAATAAAACATCCAGGCAGATGCAAAAAGACGCACGTGAACGGAGCTCAGTAACCGATACAAGCAGCACCTGAATGTGACCGAGTATCCGGATCTTTCCGTTCCGGTACAGCAGGGCTTGAGTGTAAAAAGTAGAAGCAGCACAAGAAGCCAATCATAATCAGCCAATATAATATAAAATTTTTATTTTCTTCTTTTTGTTTGCTTTCCTGGATTGGAATAACCCCCTGTAATTTCTGGCCTCTTTTAAAACCACTTCCCCTTAGGTGGACATCATATGACGTCCTGAGGTTTAAGTGGGGATATCTGATGATGGGTGCAGCTGCAGGCATCATTCAGATATCATTTTTTTCCGCTGGCAATTCCCTTCACCATAAGAATAATCATAGTGGCTGAACAGCCGCTTGATTGTTCTTACAGGCGGCAGGAGGGGACATCCCCCCCCTCCCACTGCCCTCCAGTGCTTCTACTGGCTCGCCTGTGCGATCGGCGAGCGGATAAGGAATCGGATGCTGGTCCCCAGCAGCCTCTATGACTCTAGGAGGCCAGGGCGCGACGTGATGACGTCACGCCCGGCCTGGCAGTTTCAATACTGCACTGATCTCGGTATTCAGCCGGCATCTTATTTTTTTTTTTTTTTTTACTTTTTATTTCAGGCTTTCTAGCCTGTAGCCCAGATCTCTCCATAAAGAGAACCTGTCATTCACTATTTACAAGGGATGTTTACATTCCTGGTAATAGGAAAAAAAGTGATACAAAAAAAAAAATTAAAAAGGAAAGTGTAAAAATAAAAAAATAAAAATAAAATAAACAATAAAAAAAAAAAATGTAAGTGCCACATATGTAAACGATGTTCAATCCATACATGTGCAGTATCGCCGCGAACGTTAGAGCGAGAGCAACAATTCTAGCCCAAGACCACCATTGTAACTCTAAACTGGTAACTTGCAAAAATGTTTAAAGCGTCGCCTATAGAAATTTTTATGTACCGAAGTTTGGCGTCATTCCACGAGTGTGCGCAATTATATGCATGACATGTTAGGTATCTATTTACTTGGCGTAACATCCTCTTTCATATTATACAAAAAAATTGGGCTAACTTTAGTGTTTTTTTTTTTTTTAATTCACAAAACAGTTTTTTTTTTCCCCAAAAAAACGCGTTTGAAAATCTTCTGCGCAAATACCGTGTGACATAAAAAGTTGCAATGACTGCCATGTTATTCCCTAGGGTCTCTGCTAAAAAAAAAAATATATATATAATGTTTGGGGGTTCCGAGTAATTTTCTAGCGAAAAAATTATGATTTTTACATGTAGGAGCGGAGTGCCAGAAATCGCCCGGTATTGAAGTGGTTAACCAGCTAGTTGCTATCCTGGACCCTTGATTGATATTCCTTTACAACATCCAACATCCTGTTGCTGACAATTCTGATACAGGCATGCTGATACTGAGTTTGCTGCCTGCATAAACTATATACATATCTCCCAACTTTCTGAGATGGGAATGAGGGGACGCCTATTAGCAAAAGTATGTAAGCATAGGACACACCCCCTGCCACACCCCCTTAAAGGTAAATTGTACAAAAAAAATTGATTGGTTGAACCCACAAGTGCTTTTGTTACCTCTTCTATTCCTTCGTATCAGCTTTTGTAATGTACAAATGCATACCTCCCAACATTTTGAGCGTTCCCAACTGTTGTCTCCTTCTCACCAAGCTGCTTGGCGATGGTCTTCAAATCTGTAAAGAAAAGCGCACGCAACCTCGGGCAATAACGCTTTAATAAAGGACAACAACACAGTACATTGGAATTGCACTCACACTTTTCCTTTAAGACAATCAGTGGGACCTGAGGAAGGAGGCTCCGCCTCCGAAACGCGTTGTCCGTAGTAACAGCAGAGGCAGTGCACCCGTGTCTTGAATCTCCCACCTCGCAGCTCCGTACAACTTGTGGCTCCGGCTTTGGCTGAGGCTCTCCTGAGGCGCCGTAGATTACGTTGGTATAGTGCGCAGGCGCACTAGAACCGGCATCCGGTGACCAGGCAACACAGGAAGTGAAGGAGAGCGGGGAAACAGCGGCGGCAGCCGCGAATGAGGAGACCGCAGAGTCACCATCTGGAGGGACGGGAGGAGCGAGTAGCTCCTGTTGGAATGCTGTAAAGCGATTGTCTTAAAGGAAAAGTGTGAGTGCAATTTCAATGTACTGTGTTGTTGTCCTTTATTAAAGCGTTATTGCCCGAGGTTGCGTGCGCTTTTCTTTACAGATTTGAATTGTTTTGATCCGCCCCCCCCCCCCCCAGTGGAGTGAGAGAGGAGCAGCAGCAACCAGGACATTTCAGCTATAAAACATACAAAGGAGGTGAATACATGGACAGCGCCATGGGCTGGTGAAGTACTCCTCTTTGTACTTGTTGTATATCAGCATGTGCAGGATCTGTCCTTCTTGATTGGCGATGGTCTTGCAGCCTATTCCACCCTTGTGCTGGTCTACAATCTTCTCCCTGACATCCTTTGACAGCTCTTTGGTCTTGCCCATGATGGGGAGGTTTGAATGGAAGAAAGATTCTGTGGACAGGTGTCCTTTATACACATAACGAGTTGTCGTTAGGAGCATCTTCTTAAATTGACAGGACTAATCTGTGTACCACATGAGCAAATACTGTAGCCAGTCTGTGGAATTTTTATTGGTTGGTAGGGGATCAAATACTTATTTTACTCACTGATACTGTAACCAGTCTGTGGGAGTCAGAATTATTGTTTGTTGGTAGGGGAACTGAACTGAACTGCGACTCCATTTATGACATTTGTATTGTGTGTTTTTTTTTTCTGGATTTGTGGTTGATATTCTGTCTCTATCATTTAAAATACATTTATGATATAAATTATAGACCCTTCATTTCTCTGTAATTGGGCAAACTAACAAAACCTGCAGGGGATCAAATCATTATTTTCCCCCACTGTATACAAAATGCTAATTGTGAATGGGGCTGAAAGTTGGCAAAAGGGAGCCACAGGTGCTGCTTCCCATTGCAATGAATGCTGCATGCTGCTATAGGAGGATTTGGGATGGCGCTATCATGGCGTAAACCATCGTATAGCAACCTACAGCCATTCACTGTGATGGGAGGCTGTATGCTGCACCTGTGGCTCCCATGTGTCAGCTATTTACTCACCATGCATGCTCATATATGTCATTTTTACACAGTTGTGTGTGTTATCCGGCACCTCCAATCACTTGCACCCTCCTATACGTATAGGTATATGTTTTCTGCTCTCTTACTCCTCCGCTGTCTTAGTAAAGTCATCACCCAAGACGAGCACAATAGCACAGGTGTTGCTCAGCGTGGTGAAAGCTAGTTGTTATAACACTCTAGAAGTAGTACTTAGAGGCGGAGGACCCTATTCCTGGCTCGTCTCAGTGTGCGCGATAATTTTCTTGGCTTAATTCAGGAGCCTAAAATAGGCTGAACAGGCAGCGAGTCCCAGAGTAATTTGCTAACAAGGCATGTAATTTGATTTACTCACATGATTTCCGAGCAGATGATGTGTTTTTTAGTGATACTGTCAGAACGTCGGCAGCACAGGCGTTGGTGTAAACATAAGCAGAGTGCACTAAAAAGATATTTCATCTTCGTAACGATGCGTAAAGTGACAATATGTTATGGAAACTGGGAAGAGCAGTGGCCGAATCCACCCAACCTGAAGGGGGCGGTATACATTGTGTATGCAGTTCTCCATTAAAGTTGTTTTTCCAATACCAGGGGGCATGGGTACCAGTGTTGCACTGTGGGTCCCATAGGCCTTTAGTTCTGCTTAGGAGCATTCGCAATTTAAAGTCTGAAATGGAAAGCAGCAACCCCTTCTCAAGAAAATGTTGCAAATGTATTTAGAACAGAAGAGTTACAAAGTTGAAGATGAGATTGGAGAGCAAAGAAATTTGTGTCTGAAGAGATACTTAGATATGACAAGTGAAGCGAGGACCTGATCCATGAATAAAACAGGAGGCTTTCAATTTATTTTTATTTTAATTTTTCTTTTAATTTTTTAATTTATATATTTATTTTTTTTATATTTTATATGTTAAAATATTTTGGATTTTGAATTTTAAAATGTAACCCCTTCTCGCTTTTTGTCGGGAAAAAACATTTATGATTAAAATATTTTGAATTTGATCCATGAACAAAACAGAAGGCTTTCAATTTATTTTTAATTTTATTTAATTTTTTTAATTTACATTTTTTAATTTTAATATTTTTTATGTTCACATATTTAGAATTTTGAATTTTAAAATGTAACTCTTTCTCGCTTTTTGTCGGGAAAAAACATTTATGATTAAAATATTTTGAATTTGATCCATGAACAAAACAGAAGGCTTTCAATTTATTTTTAATTTTATTTTTATTTTAATTTTTTAATTTACATTTTTTAATTTTAATATTTTTTATGTTCACATATTTAGAATTTTGAATTTTAAAATGTAACTCTCTCGCTTTTTGTCGGGAAAAAACATTTATGATTAAAATATTTTGAATTTGATCCATGAACAAAACAGAAGGCTTTCAATTTATTTTTAATTTTATTTTTATTTAAATTTTTTAATTTACATTTTTAAATTTTAATATTTTTTATGTTCAAATATTTTGAATTTTGAATTTTAAAATGTAACTCTTTCTCGCTTTTTGTCGGGAAAAAACATTTATGATTAAAATATTTTGAATTTGATCCATGAACAAAACAGAAGGCTTTCAATTTATTTTTAATTTTATTTTTATTTTAATTTTTTAATTTACATTTTTTAATTTTAATATTTTTTATGTTCACATATTTAGAATTTTGAATTTTAAAATTTAACTCTTTCTCACTTTTTGTCGGGAAAAAACATTTATGATTAAAATATTTTGAATTTGATCCATGAATAAAACATGGGTTTTCAATTTATTTTTAATTTTATTTATTTTCTCATTTTTAATTTTAATATTTTATATGTTAAAATATTTTGAATTTTGAATTTTAAAATGTAACTCTTTCATGCTTTTGTCGAGAAAAAAACATTCCCTTTGGGTGATCTCTGTTCATTACAAGCATTTTAACAAACTTTGTTGCAGACAGATTCCTACCTTTTGTTATTCTGAAGAAATCCCTGTTTGTTCCTCCATGCTGAGTGGGTCAAATTGCAGGGATCCTCAAACTACGGCCCTCCAGCTGTTGCGGAACTACACATCCCATGAGGCATTGTAAAACTCTGACATTCACAGACATGACTAGGCATGATGGGAATTGTAGTTCCTGAACAGCTGGAAGGCCATAGTTTAAAGACCCTTGGTCTAATGGGAGTGGTTTCATAATTATCTATCAGCTGTGGCAGCTGCAGGGCTCTAATGAGGGAAGCTGCTGGGCCTGCATCCCTTTAGATGTGTTCCTATTGGGAGTATCTCACCAAAAATGACATTTTTGCTGCAGGGGATGCCAGAAATCTGACTTGTATCTTAGTGCAAACTTCTGGGAAAATTGGTGAGCCAATCACACAAGCAGGAAATGATGTTACTGGGGGTGTGGTCAGTATACATTCTGTGTTACAGAACAGCTCCAGGCGGCCATATTGCATTTTCAGAAAGGTAATTTTTAATAACATTCAAATACAATATGATTTGTGACGCAATTGTATATGCTGTATTGTTTTTCCTTTATTTGCTTTTTTTCCCCCCACCCTTTATCCACTTGCCGTCGAGCCGCCGTACAGTACTGAGCACAGAGATCCTCAGATATGGAAAAGTACAGAGGTCCTGACCCATCATCAAAACGAGAGGCTTTCAAGCCCCTGTCTTTACCAGTTGCCATGTAGGATTCCTTTCTCCTCCAACATAAACATTTTACATGCAAAGTAATTCCCTTAAGAATTTTTGCAGAAGCAGCACCTCTAACATTACAAGAAACATTAATTTCTGTTATCCTGGAGCTCCGTGGCGGCTGGTGCTCCATGGGTCGGGAGGGGGGGGAGCAGCAGACGGACCACACCATACCCCCCGTACCACACCAGCCTGCACACCATACCCCCCCCCCCTGGTCACCGGCGTGGAGGGCAGGCAGGCAGCGGCGCCGGCTTCTCCTCAGTCTCCAGCATCTCCACCCTCCTCCTTGGCCAATGGCATGGCTTCTCCTTTCGGCCAATCGGGAAACGGGTCTCAGGACCCACTTCCTGAAATGGCCAGGAGGAGGATCCGTGTGACAATAGCAAATATTCATTTGCTTTTGTCACACAACTGGGTGGGCATGGGGCGCAGTTCTCTGCGCCCCGAGCCCACCATTTTTTTAAGCCTATTAGAGCCTCTGGCTCTAATCACGTGCTTAAAAAAAAAACAATTGGAATCTATGCGTCCGGTGCCCTGCATGTAGGTTAGGGGGCCGGACGCATGAATGGGGGGGGGGGGGGCGGCCCCAATGGACGGGCCACCACTGCTGGAACTCCTTTCAGCTTGACCTTCCTCCAGACTCTCCCAAATACCACATTGTAGAACAAGAGGGCTAACTGTCTCTATGTTCCTTAACAAGTCATTCTAAGGATCTAAAGCTCAACAATATATTCCATTATTATCTTTCTGTAAAATCATTCTATCAAAGGAACTGTTGTATAAAGAACCTAACATATTAGGAAAGAAGAGTTATAAAGTAAAGATAAGATTAGAAAGAAGAGACATTCATGTGCACAGAGATTCTCAGATGTGGTAAAGTACCGAGGTCCTGACCCATCATCAAAATGAGAGGCTTTCAAGCCCCAGTCTTTACCAATTGCCATGTAGGACTCCTTTCTCCTCCAACATAAACATTTTACATGCAAAGTAATTCCCTTAAGAATTTTTGCAGAAGCAGCACCTCTAACATTACAAGAAACATTAATTTCTGTTATCCTGGAGCTCCGTGGTGGCTGGTGCTCCATGGGGCGGGAGGGGGGGGGAGCAGCAGACGGACCACACCATATCCCCCCGTACCACACCAGCCCGCACACCATACCCCCCCCTGGTCACCGGCGTGGAGGGCAGGCAGGCAATAGCAGCAGCGGCGGCGGCTTCTCCTCAGTCTCCAGCATCTCCCCCCTCCTCCTTGGCCAATGGCATGGCTTCTCCTTTCGGCCAATCGGGAAACGGGTCTCAGGACCCACTTCCTGAAATGACCAGGAGGAGGATCCGTGTGACAATAGCAAATATTTATTTGCTTTTGTCACACAACTGGGTGGGCATGGGGCACAGTGCTCTGCGCCCCGAGCCCACCAGTTTTTGAACCCTATTAGAGCCTCTAGCTCTAATCACGTGCTTAAAAAAAAAAAAAACCCCATTGGAATCTATGCATCCGGTGCCCTGCATGTAGGTTAGGGGGCCGGACGCATGGATGGGGGGGGGGGGGGCGGCGCCCCTGCACCCCCAATGGACGGGCCACCACTGCTGGAACTCCTTTCAGCTTGACCTTCCTCCAGACTCTCCCAAATACCTCATTGTAAAACAAGGGGGCTAACTGTCTCTATGTTCCTTAACAAGTCATTCTAAGGATCTAAAGCTCAGCAATATATTCCAATATTATCTTTCTGTAAAATCATTCTATCAAAGGAACTGTTGTATAAAGAACCTAACATATTAGGAAAGAAGAGTTATAAAGTAAAGATAAGATTAGAAAGAAGAGACATTCATGTGCACAGAGATTCTCAGATGTGGTAAAGTACCGAGGTCCTGACCCATCATCAAAACGAGAGGCTTTCAAGCCCCAGTCTTTACCAATTGCCATGTAGGACTCCTTTCTCCTCCAACATAAACATTTTACATGCAAAGTAATTCCCTTAAGAATTTTTGCAGAAGCAGCACCTCTAACATTACAAGAAACATTAATTTCTGTTATCCTGGAGCTCCGTGGTGGCTGGTGCTCCATGGGGCGGGAGGGGGGGGGAGCAGCAGACGGACCACACCATATCCCCCCGTACCACACCAGCCCGCACACCATACCCCCCCCTGGTCACCGGCGTGGAGGGCAGGCAGGCAATAGCAGCAGCGGCGGCGGCTTCTCCTCAGTCTCCAGCATCTCCCCCCTCCTCCTTGGCCAATGGCATGGCTTCTCCTTTCGGCCAATCGGGAAACGGGTCTCAGGACCCACTTCCTGAAATGACCAGGAGGAGGATCCGTGTGACAATAGCAAATATTTATTTGCTTTTGTCACACAACTGGGTGGGCATGGGGCACAGTGCTCTGCGCCCCGAGCCCACCAGTTTTTGAACCCTATTAGAGCCTCTAGCTCTAATCACGTGCTTAAAAAAAAAAAAAAACCCCATTGGAATCTATGCATCCGGTGCCCTGCATGTAGGTTAGGGGGCCGGACGCATGGATGGGGGGGGGGGGGGGGGCGGCGCCCCTGCACCCCCAATGGACGGGCCACCACTGCTGGAACTCCTTTCAGCTTGACCTTCCTCCAGACTCTCCCAAATACCTCATTGTAAAACAAGGGGGCTAACTGTCTCTATGTTCCTTAACAAGTCATTCTAAGGATCTAAAGCTCAGCAATATATTCCAATATTATCTTTCTGTAAAATCATTCTATCAAAGGAACTGTTGTATAAAGAACCTAACATATTAGGAAAGAAGAGTTATAAAGTAAAGATAAGATTAGAAAGAAGAGACATTCATGTGCACAGAGATTCTCAGATGTGGTAAAGTACCGAGGTCCTGACCCATCATCAAAACGAGAGGCTTTCAAGCCCCAGTCTTTAACAGTTGCCATGTAGGACTCCTTTCTCCTTCAAGTTCCAACATAAACATTTTACATGCAAAATAATTCCCCTAAGAATTTTTTTGCAGAAGCAGCACCTCATTCATTACAAGAAACATTAATTTCTGTTATTCTGGAACTCCTTTCAGCTTGACCTTCCTCCAGACTCTTCCAAATACCTCATTGTAGAACAAGGGGGCTAACTGTCTCTATGTTCCTTAGCAAGTCATTCCAAGGATCTAAAGCCCCACAATATATTCCAATATTATCTTTCTGTAAAATCATTCTATCAAAGGAACTGTTGTATAAAGAACCTAACATATAGAGAAAGAAGAGTTAAAAAGTAAAGATAAGATTAGAATGAAGAGAAATTCATCTGCGCAGAGATTCTCAGATATGGAAAAGTACCGAGGTCCTGACCCATCATCAAAACGAGAGCCTTTCAAGCCCCAGTATTTAACAGTTGCCATGTAGGACTCTTTTCTCCTCCAACATAAACATTTTACAAGCAAAATAAATAATTCCCCTAAGAATTTGTGCAGAAGCATCAACTCATTCATTACAAGAGACATTAATTTCTGTTATTCTGGAACTCCTTTCAGCTTGACCTTCCTCCAGACTCTTCCAAATACCTCATTGTAGAACAAGGGAGCTAACTGTCTCTGTGTTCCTTAGCAAGTCATTCTAAGGATCTAAAGCTCAGCAATATATTCCAATATTATCTTTCTGTAAAATCATTCTATCAAAGGAACTGTTGTATAAAGAACCTAACATATAGAGAAAGAAGAGTTATAAAGTAAAGATAAGATTAGAAAGAAGAGATGTTTCAAAGTACCGAGGTCCTGACCCATCATTAAAAATGGAGGCTTTCAAGCTCCAGTCTTGGACAGTTGCCATGTAGGACTCCTTTCTCCTCCAACATAAACATTTTACATGTAAAATAATTCCCGTAAATGGTAACTCCACTATTGCGACAAGTCATATTGTATTTGAATGTTATTAAAATCACCTTTCCTTTTCAATCTGCAGCCGCTGTCATTTTCTGTAAAATGCAATATGGCCACCTGGAGGGGTTCTGTACACAGAATGTGTGCACAAGGCCCCCCCCCCTCCCCCCCCAGAAATATACAACCCAGTTTAAAAAAAGTTGAGACACTGTACAAATTGTGAGTAAAAAAAGAAAGGACTAATTTACAAATCTCATAAACTTATATTTTATTCACAATATAATATAGATAACATATAAAGGGCTGAAAGTGAGACATTTTGAAATGTCATGCCAAATATTGGCTCATTTTGGATTTCATGAGAGCTACACATTCCAAAAAAGTTGGGACTGGTAGCAATAAGAGGCCGGAAAAGTTAAATGTACATATAAGGAACAGCTGGAGGACCAACTTATTAGGTCAATTGGCAACATGATTGGGTATAAAAAGAGCCTTTCAGAGTGGCAGTGTCTCTCAGAAGTCAGGATGGGCAGAGGATCACCGATTCTCCCAATGCTGCGGCGAAAAATAGTGGAGCAATATCAGAAAGGAGTTTCTCAGGGAAAAATTGCAAAGAGTTTGAAGTTATCATCTACAGTGCATAATATCATCCAAAGATTCAGAGAATCTGGAACAATCTCTGTGTGTAAGGGTCAAGGCCAGAAAACCATACTGGATGGCGGTGATCTTCGGACCCTTAGACAGCACTGCATCACATACAGGAATGCTACTGTAATGGAAATCACAACATGGGCTCAGGAATACTTCCAGAAAACATTGTCGGTGAACACAATCCACCGTGCCATTCGCCGTTGCCAGCTAAAACTCTATAGGCCAAAAAAGAAGCCATATCTAAACATGATCCAGAAGCACAGGAGTTTTCTCTGGACCAAGGCTCATTTATAATGGTCTGTGGCAAAGTGGAAAACTGTTCTGTGGTCGGATGAATCAAAATTTGAAGTTGTTTTTGGAAAACTGGGACACTATGTCATCTGGACTAAAGAGGACAAGGACAACCCAAGTTGTTATCAGCGCTCAGTTCAGAAGCTGGCATCTCTGATGGTATGGGGTTACATGAGTGCGTGTGGCATGGGCAGCTTACACATCTGGAAAGGCACCATTAATGCTGAAAGGTTTATCCAAGTTCTAGAACAATATATGCTCCCGTCTCTTTCAGGGAAGACCTTGCATTTTCCAACATGACAATGCCAGACCACATACTGCATCAATTACAACATCATGGCTGCGTAGAAGAAGGATCCGGGTACTGAAATGGCCAGCCTGCAGTCCAGATCTTTCACCCATAGAAAACATTTGGCGCATCATAAAGAGGAAGATGGGACAAAGAAGACCTAAGACAGTTGAGCAACTAGAAGCCTGTATTAGACAAGAATGGGACAACATTCCTATTCCTAAACTTGAGCAACTTGTCTCCTCCGTGCCCAGACATCTGCAGACTGTTATAAAAGAAGAGGGGAGGCCACACAGTGGTAAACATGGCCTTGTCCCAACTTTTTTGAGATGTGTTGATGCCATGAAATTTAAAATCAACCTATTTTTCCCTTAAAATGATACATTTCCTCATTTTAAACATTTGATATGCCATCTATGTTGTATTCTGAATAAAATATTGAAATTTGAAACTTCCACATCATTGCATTCTGTTTTTATTCACAATTTGTACAGTGCCCCAAATTGTTTGCAATTGGGCTTGTGAATTCCTGCTTGTGTGATTGGCTCACTGATTTTGGGCATCCCGTGCAATAAAAATTTAATTTGTGGTGAGATACTACCAATAGGAACACGTCTAAAGGGATGCAGGCCCAGCAGCTTTCCTCATTAGGGTCCTGCAGGTGCACAGCTGATTGATAATTATGAAACCATTCCCATTAGACTCACTTTTCCACAGAGGCACAGACAAACAAACAGGGATTTATTCAGAATCAGAATAACAAAAGGTAGGAATCTGCAACAATGTTTAACGACTTGAGGACCGCCCCCCGCAAGTTTACTGCGGCAGGGCGGCCCTCCTGTGCGAAATCATGTACATGTACCTGATTTTGTGCACAAGGTCTGGGGGGTGCGCGCACGTCGCTGGCAAATTGCTCCTGCTGTGATTGGACACAGCGAGGGCCAATCAGCGGTCCTGGGGACGCAATGTCTACTGGGACCCGGTGATTGTTCACAGGAGAGGCAGAATGGCGGTCTGCCTATGTAAACAAGGGGACCACCTATCTGTCAGAGAGGAAGATGGAGATCTTTTGTTCCTGCTAAGTAGAAACACGGATCTCTGTCTTCCTCCAGGTAGGCCACCCCCCCCACAGTTAGTATTAACTACCTAGCATACTTAACCTTTTTATCGCCCCTGATGTTAACCCCTTCCCTGTCAGTGTCATCAGTACAGTGACAGTGCATTTTTTTTAGCACTGATCACTGTATTAGTGTCACTGGTTCCCGAAAAGTATCACTTAGTGTCAAATTTGTCCACTGCAATGTCGCAGTCCCACTAAAAATCGCTGATTACTAGTAAAAAATAAAATAAATAAAAATTCCATAAAAATATCCCATAGTTTGTAGACAGGATAACTTTTGCGCAAACCAATCAATATACACTTATTGGGATTTCTGTACCAAAAATATGTAGCAGAATAGATATTGGGCTAAATGGATGAATAAATTTGATTTTTTACATTTTTTATTGGATATGGTTTATAGCAGAAAGTAAAAGATATATCTATTTATATATTTTTTTCAAATTTTTCAGGCTTTTTTGTTTATAGCGCAAATGCACAGGTGATCAAATACCAGCAAAAGAAAGTTTTATTTGTGGGAAAAAAAGAGAGCCAATCAGCGGCTCTGAGGATGCGATGCCCACTGGGACCCAGTGATTGTTCACTGGAGAGGCAGAACGGCGGTCTGCCTATGTAAACAAGGCAGACCACTCATCTGTCAGAGAGGAAGATGGAGGTGTTTTGTTCCTGCTATGCAGAAACAGGGATCTCTGTCTTCCTCCAGTTAGGCCAATCCCCCCACAATTAGTATTCACTCCCTGGGAGCACGCTTAACCCCTGATGTTAACAGTGACAGTGCACTTTTTTTTAGCACTGATCACTGTATTGGTGTCACTGGTCCCCAAAAAGTATCACCAAAGCCCCGTACACACGTACCGATTGCCGGCCGTATATATTCGGCCGACGACCGATTGTCGGCTTGTTAGTATGATGCTTCCGACAGCCGACAGCGCATTTTCGGCCGAACAGACTTTAAAATTTTTGTTGGCCGTCACCAGAACGGCCGATTGTTCGCCAGTCAGTACAGAATTCGGCCGACAAACAGCAGATTAGCAAGACTGGGCATGCTCAGAAAAGAAAAAACACACGGACAGTAAACCATCACATGACATCACTTCTGCAGTCAGCTGTTGTTGACCGACAAAATTCATGTGCAGTCTTTAGCACTTTTCAACAGACACGACAGCACCGGACAAAAGACGGCCGATCGTTCGGCCCGACATTCGGTACGTGTGTACGGGGCTATAGTGTCAGATTTGTCTGCAGCAATGTTGCAGTCCCACTAAAAATCGCTGATTTCTAGTAAAAAATAAAATATATAAAAATTCCATAAAAATATCCTATAGTTTTGTAGATGCGATAACTTTTGCGCAAACCAATCAATATACGCTTATTGGTATTTTTGTACCAAAAATATGTAGCAGAATACAAATTGGCCTGGATTGATTAATAAATTCGATTTTTTTACATTTTTTTTATTGGATATGTTTTATAGCAGAAAGTAAAACATATATATATATATTTTTTCGTTTATAGCGCAAACAATTAAAATCGCAGAGGTGATCAAATACCAGCAAAAGAAAGCTCTATTTGTGGGAAAAAAAGGACATAGATTTTATTTGGGTACAGCGCCGCACGACCGTGCAATTGTCAGTTAAAATAATGCAGTGCCGTATCACAAATAAAATTGCCTGGCCATGAAGGGGGGTAAACCTTCAGAGGCTTAAGTGGTTAAAATCTTTGAAATATACATACACTGCCTGGCCAAAAAAAAAAAAACAAGTCACCACCCAAAAAAAAAAAAAGGTCACACACTCTAATATTTGGTTGGCTTTGATTACGGCACGCATTCGCTGTGGCATTGTTTCGATTAGCTTCTGCAATGTCACAAGATTTATTTCCGTCCAGTGTTGCATTCATTTTTCACCAAGATCTTGTATTGATGATGGGAGAGTCGGAGCCCTGCGCAAAGCCTTCTCCATCACATCCCGAAGATTCTCAATGGGGTTAGGTTCTGGACTCCTGTGGTGGCCAATCCATGTGTGACAATGATGTTCCATTCTTTCACAATTTGAGCCCGATGGATCCTGGCATTGCCATCTTGGAATATGTCCGTGCCATCAGGGAAGAAAAAATCCATTGATGGAATAACCTGCTCATTCCGTATATTCAGGTAGTCAGCTGACCTCATTCTTTGGGCACATCCAATAACCATCCAATAGGATCGCTACTGCATGCTTAGTTTAGTTAGTTGCTTAGTTAATTCCAGGTGGCGACACCTGGGCAGGTGTGGTTACACGCGGTCTGCGGTTGTGAGGCCGGTTGGATGTACTGCCAAATTCTCTGAAACGCCCTTGGAGACGGCTTATAGTAGAGAAATGAACATTCAATTCACGGGCAACAGCCCTGGTGGACATTCCTGCAGTCAGCATGCCAATTGCACGCTTCCTCAAAACTTGGGACATCTGTGGCATTGTGCTGTGTGATAAAACTGCACATTTAAGGCCCCATTCACACAGGCTGACCGTTTAGATCCGCCTGTCCATTTTTCAGGCAGATCTGAACGGATGCCCCATGCATCTCTATGGGGCATCAGATGTCAGCGGAGACATGTCCGCTGACATCCGATCCGATCTGTCAAATCCGGGTGAATGGAAACCCTATTTTCCATCCATCTGGCAGATCAGATGAGAACAGACAGACAGTCCATTCTCATCTGATTCCCCCATAGAGAAGAATGGGGACCTGCACGGAGACAGAGCTTTCATCCGCCTGCTCAGCGGGGGATTGGCGGAATCGATCCCCCGCTGAGAAAAACGGAGTCCGCCGACGGACTTCACCTTGTGAAAGGGGCCTCAGGGCTCTTTCACACAGGGAGTCCGTCGGACGGACTCCGTTTTTCTCAGCGGGGGATCGATCAGCCGATCCCCCCCTGAGCAGGAGGATGACAGCTGTTCTCCGTGCTGTGTGCCGAGACACAGCTGTCAGAGCCCCATACATCTCTATGGGGGAATTGGATGGGAATGGATCGTTGGTCGGTTCTCATCCGATCCGATCCAGCAGACGGATGGAAAATAGAGTTTTCATTAAATCTGGATTTTACGGACCGGATCGGATGTCAGCGGACATGTCTCATTTTTACTTTTTGCGCTATAAACAAAAAAATAACAATACTTTTCACATTTTTTTATATGAGGTTCCCCCCAAAAGACTTAAAAATCTAAATGTATTAACATTTTAGTCCAATTTTTTTTCTGCTAAATATTTTTGGTAAAAAAAAATCGCAATAAGCGTATTTTGATTGGTTTGCGCAAAAGTTATCGCAGCTACTAACTACGGGAAAGATTTATGTCATATTTATTGTTTTTTTTTTTTAACTAGTTAAGGCCGGCGATCTGCGTTTTTTTGACTGCGACATTGCGGCGGACAGATCGGACCCCTAACTGACATTTTTGACACTTTTGGGGGTACCAGTGACATTACTACAGTAATCAGTGCTATACATATGCACTGTTACTGTAATAATGACACCGGCAGGGAAGGGATTAACTTTATTGGTGATCAAGGGGTTAAATGTATGCCTCATGCTTACTGATGTGTGTGGGGGGAGGGGATTGAGTGACACAGGGACAGATCAAAGGTTGAGTTATGCTGAATAAGTCTGTCACTTAGGAGATCCGCCCGCTCTGTTTACACAAGTGGGTGGATTTCCTCACTCGATCCCCGGCGATCGGGGAAGAGCGGCGGTGATCACCGCCTCTCCTCCCCTGGCCCGACTCCCGCTGTGTCTGAATACAGCGGGAGTGAGCCTCCGGCGGCGCGCGCGCGCCGCCGAGAAGGGCTGGAGTCCAGTGACGTAGGTCTACGTCGCTGGATGATAACGAGCCACTTTGCCGCAGTACCAGCTCAGTGAGCGGCCGGCAAGTGGTTAATTGTATGACTATTGCGCTATGGTTTTATATGTTAAAAAAAATGTTTTTAAATCAATTGTTGTTTCAATACATTTTTGTTACTTTTTTATACAAACTTATTTTTCTTGGCACCGAAAAAAATTAAATTTGAAAAAAACGCCTGTAATCTGCCAAAAAAAGAAGCTCATGTACTTTTTTGAGCTTCAGGCGACAAAACGCTCAGATGTGAACAGGGGCCATTGAAATGAATGGGATTTTGCTTGTTGGGTGTTTTGAGAGTTCAGAGACTTCAGAGACTTCAGAGACCTCAGAGACTAACGTTTTACTAGCTGAAATACGCTCAGGTGGGAACAGGGCCTAAAGCCCCGTACACACGTACCGATTGTTGGCCGTAAATATTCGGCCGACGACCGATCGGCCGATTGTAGGCTTTTTAGTATGATGCTTCCGACAGCCGACAGCGCATTTTCGGCCGAACAGAATCGGGTGTGCAGGCATTAAAATTTTTGTTGGCCAACACCAGAACGGCCGATTGTTCGCCAGTCAGTACAGAATTCGGCCGACAATCAGCAGATTTGCAAGACTGGGCATGCTCAGAAAAGAAAAAAGACACGGAAAGTTAACCATCACATGACATCACTTCTGCAGTCGGCTGTTGTTGGCCGACAAAATTCGTGTGCAGTCTTTTGCAGTCTTTTGCAGTTTTCAACTGACACGACAGCCCTCAACCGACACGTTCGGCCTACGATCAGTACGTGTGTACGGGGCTTAAGAGTTACAAATTAAAGATAAGATTTGAATGCAGAGAAATGAAGGTGCTCCGAGATCCTCAGATATTGCAAGCACAGAGACACAGTGATAACATCATTGGGTCTAAATTAAGGCGTGTCATTAAAATATAAATGTTTTTTTTAAATATCTTTATCACATTGATGAGTGGGGAGGGATGGGGGAACCACAGAAGGCAACATGTAAGCAGAATAAACTTCACCCTTAGATTGTCAGAACGTTACATTCTTGCCTTTCCCTTTCACACAGTTTTTTTAGCACTTTTCTCTCTCGATACAAAGTACTTTTTTTTTTTTTGCAGATCACAAGTTATTCTTTTTATTAAAAAAAAAAATCCTAATTGGTTGTCAGGGAATTCATCTCCTTGGTGTCAAGATGTCTCAATGATTGCTAGCTGACGAGAAGGTGATGTGATACAATGTGATGTGCTGATTTGCGCTATTGAGGCGTTTGTATCCCTTACGCTATAATTAAGTGATTTACATTGATTTATAGTATTATGGTTGCTAAGCGATTGCCATATTCTGTGAACTCCCTGCACTGCTGAGCGTGATAATTGTTATGAGCTGCGTCTATTTTTAGTATCCGCTTTACTCAAGCTAATAGTGTAATGCTTTGTTATCGGGAATACTTCTTATGTCGCAGAGCCGTGAGCACCTTGAAAAAGTGAAAAGCAACGATGGACTCGGCTGTTACTGAATTGTTTTTGAAGGAGAAGGATTCAGAACTGCCTGCTCCTGGCTTTACTACTCTGTAATCTGCTAATGTGGTGTAGCGCCACCCCCATAGAAGTAACTGGTTCTTTTCCCGACAGTGCAGAGGGCCCATTCACTTTGGCTTCATCAATGACTTGCCGGCCGCCTATAGAACATTTACTGCAGACAAGCAACAGCTCCAGGCTAAGCAACGGACTGGTACATTGCTCAGCACGTGCGCACTGGCGCACCCCCTGGGGCATGCGGCGGCACGATCCGGTGACTGCTGTGTCCAAGGGACGCAGTACCCGGCCGCTGTGAGTAGCTGGGGTATCATGTGATCGCTATGACCAATCAGAGAATTTACATTCTGTCATCGAAGTAGTTGCGTGTGTGTATACTGGATATATATATATATATATGTGTATATAGAAATATATATGTGTGTATATATATATATATATGTGTATATAGAAATATATATGTGTGTATATATATATATATATATATATATATATATATATATATATATATATATACAGTGGGTACGGAAAGTATTCAGACCCCCTTAAATTTTTCACTCTTTGTTATATTGCAGCCATTTGCTAAAATCATTTAAGTTGATTCTTCTTCCTCATGAATGTACACATAGCACCCCATACTGACAGAAAAACACAGAATTGTTGACATTGTTGCAGATTTTTCAAAAAAGAAAAACTGAAATATCACATGGTCCTAAGTATTCAGACCCTTTGCTCAGTATTTAGTAGAAGCCCCCTTTTGATCTAATACAGCCAGGAGTCTTTTTGGGAAAGATGCAACAAGTCTTTCACACCTGGATTTGGGGATCCTCTGCCATTCCTCCTTGCAGATCCTCTCCAGTTCTGTCAGGTTGGATGGTAAACGTTGGTGGACAGCCATTTTTAGGTCTCTCCAGAGATGCTCAATTGGGTTTAAGTCAGGGCTCTGGCTGGGCCATTCATGAACAGTCACGGAGTTGTTGTGAAGCCACTCCTTCATTATTTTAGCTGTGTGCTTAGGGTCATTGTCTTGTTGGAAGGTAAACCTTCGGCCCAGTCTGAGGTCCAGAGTACTCTGGAGAAGGTTTTTGTCCAGGATATCCCTGTACTTGGCCGCATTCATCTTTCCCTCGATTGCAACCAGTCGTCCTGTCCCTGCAGCTGAAAAACACCCCCACAGCATGATGCTGCCACCACCATGCTTCACTGTTGGGACTGTATTGGACAGTTGATGAGCAGTGCCTGGTTTTCTCCACACATACCGCTTATAATTAAGGCCAAAAAGTTCTATTTTGGTCTCATCAGACCAGAGAATCTTATTTCTCACCATCTTGGAGTCCTTCAGGTGTTTTTTAGCAATCTCCATGTGGGCTTTCATGTGTCTTACACTGAGGAGAGGCTTCCGTCGGGCCACTCTGCCATAAAGCCCCGACTGGTGGAGGGCTGCAGTGATGGTTGACTTTCTACAACTTTCTCCCATCTCCTGACTGCATCTCTGGAGCTCAGGCACAGTGATCTTTGGGTTCTTCTTTACCTCTCTCACCAAGGCTCTTCTCCCCCGATAGCTCAGTTTGGCCGGATGGCCAGCTCTAGGAAGGGTTCTGGTCGTCCCAAATGTCTTCCATTTGAGGATTATGGAGGCCACTGTGCTCTTAGGAACCTTAAGTGCAGCAGAAATCTTTTTGTAACCTTGGCCAGATCTGTGCCTTGCCACAATTCTGTCTCTGAGCTCTTCAGGCAGTTCCTTTGACCTCATGATTCTCATTTGCTCTGACATGCATTGTGATCTGGAAGGTCTTATATAGACAGGTGTGTGGCTTTCCTAATCAAGTCCAATCAGTATAATCAAACACAGCTGGACTCAAATGAAGGTGTAGAACCATCTCAAGGATGATCAGAAGAAATGGAAAGCACCTGAGTTAAATATAAGAGTGTCACAGCAAAGGGTCTGAATACTTAGGACCATGTGATATTTCAGTTTTTCTTTTTTAATAAATCTGCAACAATGTCAACAATTCTGTGTTTTTCCGTCAATATGGGGAGCTGTGTGTACATTCATGAGGAAGAAGAATGAACTTAAATGATTTTAGCAAATGGCTGCAATATAACAAAGAGTGAAAAATTTAAGGGGGTCTGAATACTTTCCGTACCCACTGTATATATATATGTATATATATATATATATACAGTGCCTTGCGAAGGTATTCGGCCCCCTTGAACTTTGCGACCTTTTGCCACATTTCAGGCTTCAAACATAAAGATATAAAACTGTAATTTTTTGTGAAGAATCAACAACAAGTGGGACACAATCATGAAGTGGAACGAAATTTATTGGATATTTCAAACTTTTTTAACAAATAAAAAACTGAAAAATTGGGTGTGCAAAATTATTCAGCCCCCTTAAGTTAATACTTTGTAGCGCCACCTTTTGCTACGATTACAGCTGTAAGTCGCTTGGGGTATGTCTCTATCAGTTTTGCACATCGAGAGACTGAAATTTTTGCCCATTCCTCCTTGCAAAACAGCTCGAGCTCAGTGAGGTTGGATGGAGAGCGTTTGTGAACAGCTGTTTTCAGTTCTTTCCACAGATTCTCAATTGGATTCAGGTCTGGACTTTGACTTGGCCATTCTAACACCTGGATATGTTTATTTGTGAACCATAGCATTGTAGATTTTGCTTTATGTTTTGGATCATTGTCTTGTTGGAAGACAAATCTCCGTCCCAGTCTCAGGTCTTTTGTAGACTCCATCAGGTTTTCTTCCAGAATGGTCCTGTATCTGGCTCCATCCATCTTCCCATCAATTTTAACCATCTTCCCTGTCCCTGCTGAAGAAAAGCAGTCCCAAACCATGATGCTGCCACCACCATGTTTGACAGTGGGGATGGTGTGTTCAGGGTGATGAGCTGTGTTGCTTTTACGCCAAACAACGTTTTGCATTGTTGCCAAAAAGTTTGATTTTGGTTTCATCTGACCCAGTGGCGTAGCGTGGGTTGTCAGCACCTGGGGCAAGGCAAGTAATTTGCGCCCCCTAACCCGACTTTGAGGTCACAAAAGTGTGAAAGGGGCCTTCAGTAATCAAGGTATAGTGTGCCCCCTTTCAATGCAGAGTGACCAGCGTGCCCCCTTTCCATGCAGAGAGACCAGCTTGCCCCCTTTCCATGCAGAGAGACCAGCGTGCCCCCTTTTAATGCAGAGAGATCATCGTGCCCCCTTTCAATGCAGAATGACCAGCGTGCCCCCTTCAATGCAGAATGACCAGCGTGCCCCCTTTCAATGCAGAGAACCCAGCGTGCCCCCTTTCAATGCACAGTGACCAGCGTGCCCCCTTTCAATGCACAGTGACCAGCGTGCCCCCTTTTAATGCAGAATGACCAGCGTGCCCCCTTTCAATGCAGAATGACCAGCGTGAGACGGCATAGGCGAGGCTTGGCTTGCAACGCCACCCCACCCTACACCAATGGACAGGTGAAGCACAGTTCAGCCCCGCCCCACCCCGAACCGACATTTTCAGCCATAGGGCGGCCACGCTGGACTTATCCCAGCCTAAAGATGGAGGCAGCCGCAGACAGTGTGTGAATTGTGTATGTCAGAGTCAGACAGACAGAGTGACACTGCGCCCCCCCAGATGTTGCGCCCGGTGCGGCCGCCCCCCCCTGCACCCCCCACGCTACGCCACTGATCTGACCAGAGCACCTTCTTCCACATGTTTGGTGTCTCCCAGGTGGCTTGTGGCAAACTTTAAACGACACTTTTTATGGATATCTTTAAGAAATGGCTTTCTTCTTGCCACTCTTCCATAAAGGCCAGATTTGTGCAGTATACGACTGATTGTTGTCCTATGGACAGAGTCTCCCACCTCAGCTGTAGATCTCTGCAGTTCATCCAGAGTGATCATGGGCCTCTTGGCTGCATCTCTGATCAGTCTTCTCCTTGTATGAGCTGAAAGTTTAGAGGGACGGCCAGGTCTTCGTAGATTTGCAGTGGTCTGATACTCCTTCCATTTCAATATTATCGCTTGCACAGTGCTCCTTGGGATGTTTAAAGCTTGGGAAATCTTTTTGTATCCAAATCCGGCTTTAAACTTCTCCACAACAGTATCTCTGACCTGCCTGGTGTGTTCCTTGTTCTTCATGATGCTCTCTGCGCTTCAAACGGACCTCTGAGACTATGACAGTGCAGGTGCATTTATACGGAGACTTGATTACACACAGGTGGATTCTATTTATCATCATTAGTCATTTAGGTCAACATTGGATCATTCAGAGATCCTCACTGAACTTCTGGAGAGAGTTTGCTGCACGCCCAATTTTCCAGTTTTTTATTTGTTAACAAAGAAGCCTGAAATGTGGCAAAAGGTCGCAAAGTTCAAGGGGGTCGAATACTTTTGCAAGGCACTGTATGTATGTATGTATGTATATATATATATATATACATACATATGTATCGTATATTTTATTACATTTTTTAACCATTTTCTTATTTTTTTTTATCTTATTTTTTTTTTTGTACATTCTGTCATCGAAGTAGTTCTGTGTGTGTGTACACTGGGTATATATATATATATATATATATATATATATATATATATATATATATGTATATATTTTTTATTTTTGTAACGGAGCTCCGATGTAGCTTATTTATCTTCACTGTATAAGCTTCCCATTCCTGGTACCAGCAAGATCCAAGATCCCTTAGCCCACTACTCTTCTCTACAATAGCAGTCCTGTATGTAAATCCATTGTAACTGACCCCCTTAATCTAGAAGAGTATGTCCGCCGTATAAGCTTCCCTTGCCTGGTACCAGCACGATCTAAGATCCCTTAGCCCACTTAGTCACTTGTCGAGACGTCAGTGTAGGGTGGTAAGAAGCTTAAAACTGTTTAATCAAACACAGGCACAAAGAGATATACACTCAGGGGACAATCCCCCCCTCTTTGCATAATGGCACAGGGCGGGGTAAACTACATTCCGTAACATGACACACAGGTATAGTCAACTTTCCAACAGTAGACAGTCTTTAGGAAGGGCTGCTGGAGAAATCCCCCCTCCCCTCTAGCAGCTAATCCACATATACATCCCATAATAAGTTGATCCCAAGGCAGACAGAAACAATAGAACAATGGGATACATGCACTTAACAATAACAAACCCCACATGTAATGTCTGCCTTTCATTCGCAGTGACTGGTCACTTTCACATAAATCATATGATTATCCTGACATGCACTGGTGACAGAAGGGGGCGGTGCTACCGGGTGACATAACCAGGTGGCCCCACCCTTTGCCTATAAAAGAGCTGTCGAAGCTGAAGAACGGCATACGGCTGGTAGCCTCTGAGGCGGAAGCATTTTTTTATTTTTTTATATTTTTAGGGGTCCGGCGGGCGTCTTTTTATTAAAGAACTCGTCAAAAACGGTGTTCTGTGGTTTTTACTTTTTTACAGTTTTTTGGTGAATAGGTAGGTGTACTATGTACTCGATACCCATTCACAAAAGGGGGGGGGGTGGGATCTCGAGGCACCCTTGTTAAAGGGGGCTTCCAGATTCCGATAAGCCCCTCACCCGCAGACCCCCACAACCACAGCCCATGGTTGTCGGGAAGAGGCCTTTGTCCCCATCAACATGAAGACAAGGTGCTTTGGGGGGTTTCTCCCCATGTTGAGGGCAAGTGGCCTGGTATGGTTCAGGAGGGGGGGGCACCCCCCTTTACTAGTTTGCCAGGCTGCATGCTCAGATAAGGTTCCGGTATAGATATTGGGGGGACCCTACGCCATTTTTTTTTAAGTTTGGTGTGGGTTACCATTAAAATCCATACCTGACCCGAAGGGCCTGGTATGGAGTGGGGGTGGGGTGGGGGGGGCCCTACACCATTGTTTCATTTTTTAATCTGTTTTGCCGGGAGCCGAAAATACATTACAGCTGCGAGGAAGTTTACATGACATTTATTCCTTTAGAAATGTCAGTATTGCTGCAGCAGGCTCCATACATCGTACATCGTACAGATGCACCTGTAAAGTGCCACACTAGGGGACCCCCCCAGGCATGATATTTTAAGACATTTTTCATTTTTATTGTTTCACTTTAAGCATCATTAAAATCACTGCTCCTGTAAAAACGATTGTTTTTTTTTTTTTAAATTTGCATTGATGCATGTCCCCCAGGGCAGTCCACAGGTCCCCACACACTTTTTATGGCAATAACTTGCATATAAGCCTTTAAAATGAGGACTTTTGATGTTGGTGTCCCATAGACTTTAATAGAGTTTGCATGTGCGCTAGAACTTTTTCCCTGGTTGAGATGTTCTGGTTCGAACCGAACGGGGGGGGGGGGGGGGGGTGTTCGGCCCATTATTAGTGACTATAAAAATTATACAGAGAAAACAGCTGTGACCGCATTGGTAATACTTTGCAGTGTACCGACAAAGCTCATTTTTGTATTTTTATTATTAGCTGTCACAAACCTTCAAACGCATTGTCTCTCCCTCTGTAATGCTGAAGCCTGATTACGGTCATGTTGACATAATCTCTATGCAGACAATGCGCGGCGTATATCTCTGTAACGATTGTCCTTTTCACGTCGTCTTTTGTAATGGAATATTGTCAGCGTTTCTGTACGCCAAAATCAGACGGAAAACAAGACATTAATGTTTCCCCGTGATAAGCACCTTGTCAGCCTCCATTTGCATCACCGATAGCGGTGTTTTTTTTTTTTATTTTATTTTTTATTAAGCCGTGCCGTATTAAAGGCCCGCTTCTTCCTTGGTCTTTTTTTTTCCCTCTCAGAGCCAGGAGAAGCTTACCTTTGAAACATGAGCTGAGCGCGTTCATAATTTCTCATTCCACTAATTTAATGAAAACCCATTAAACTAAAACTATAATTAAATAGAGACATCGGCTTGGTAGGAGACTTACATATTAAATGGAAAGGGCATTCAACGCAGGCTGTTTTTGTTGTGTTTTTTTTTTTTTTTTTGGAAATGTTTGGCTAAGACATAACCAGGGGAGGACTGGGCCAGGGGGCAGGGGGGCTATTGCCATGTAAAAAGGCTGCACCGCTTCTGCTACAGACATGCCTAAATTATTCCTGGTGAAGAGAAGAAAAAAATTCTCGCTACTGACCTATTAAATGCAGGATGTAGACAAGGACAGAGCACAGCACCCCCCCCCCCCCCCAGCATGGATATTGTAAACTGTGTCTGAGCAGAGGCCGGTTCCATGCCCCACTGGAGACTCTCCCCTGGTCAACCCCAACGGAGCTGTCCCAGCTCCCCCAACCGCCCCCTGCTGGCCAGGTCGGAAACCCGGTTTCGGCCGGTGGTTGGAAATTACCTGGAGCAGGGCTTTGGCTTGGAATGGGGGGTCAAAAAGAGGCCGGGGAAGAGGGAGAGTGGGAGGTGGGCCGAGTCGCTGCACCATGGACCCCTGGATTGTACTTGCCCCCCCGGCTGAAAGTTGCCAGTCAGCCCCTGGACATAACTATGATGATTACACACCCTACTCAGAGATTTCCCAGCTCGCGGGACAAGACTCTAAGGCCCCTTTCACACAGGCGTTCCAATTATTTTATCAGTTCAGTCATGTTTTTTCAAAGAAAAAATGGATTGGTTTACTTCAGTTTTTCATCAGTTTTTTATCAGTTATTCATCAATTATTTATTAGCTATTTATCAGTTTTTCATCAATTATTTATTTGTTATTCATCAGTTTTTCATTAGTTTTTCATCAGTTATTCATCAATTATTCATCCATTATTCATCAGTTTTATATCAGTTATTCATCAGTTTTTCATCAATTATTCATCACTTATTCATTAGTTATTTATCAGTTTTTCATCAGTAAGTTATCAATTATTCATCCGTTATTCATCAGTTTTACATCAGATATTCATCAGTTTTTCATCAATTATTTATTAGTTATTCATCAGTTATTCATCAATTATTTATTAGTTTTTTATCAGTTTTTCATCAATTATTTATTAGTTTTTCATCAGTTTATCATCAATTATTTATTAGTTATTCATCAGTTTTTCATTAGTTATTCATCAGTTTTTCATCAATTATTTATTAGTTATTCATCAGTTTTTCATTCATTTTTCATCAGTTATTCATCAGTTATTCATTAGTTATTTATCAGTTTTTCATCAGTTAGTTATCAATTATTCAGCTGCTATTCATCAGTTATGCATCAGTTTTATGAATTTTTATTTACCAGTTATTCATCAGTTCTTTATCAGTTATTCATCAATGATTCTGTAATCAAAAAACAAACACAAGGGCGCACCGGCCTAGCGCATTATCCTCCACAAATGTTTTATTGAATAAAAAGATAAAAATACTCACTAACGAGTTCTTGGTAAATGCATGTCAAAATAATATGTTGCCATCAGCATCAAAAACGGAAGATGTACCGTCCTCAAAGGCTTGGAATGACTTACGTGTTTCGAGGCTTAGCCTCTCCCTCAGAGCCTACAGACCAAGTCTGAGCCCTTGCCTAATTCATCAATTATTCTTCAGTTATTCATCAGTTTTACATCAGTTATTCATCAATTATTCATCAATTATTCATCCGTTGTTCATCAGTTATTTATCAGTTTTTCATTAGTTATTCATCAGTAATGGGCCATACACACTATACAATTTTCTGAAGACTTTTTCCTTTAGACTTACCAAAACCATATAATATGAAGTCAAACCTAAACACTTTCAATTTGTATGCAATCTGGCAGGCCTTGCACTACATAGAAAAGGTAAATCTGAAGGAAATCTGACCACAAAAGTTGGATAGTGTGTATACAGCTTAAGGCCCTTTTCACACAGGCTTTTCGATCAGGTCTGCCTGTCAGTTTTTCAGGCGGACCTGATCGGATGCTCCATGAATTCTTATGGAGCAGCAGATGTCAATGGTGACATATCTTCTGTTCCTGGAGACACAGGTTACACGGGTAACTCCACCCAATCAAAGGGTCCTAGAGGTGTGTTATAAATAACCTGGAAGGTATTTCATTATGCTCAGCAGACACACCCTTAATGCCAACTATCCTGGGTACATCTATATTTCCACATGATAAGGTTTACAGTCTGACAACTAGCATAATATTTATCAGAATGAAATTACAATTTGTTAGATATCAAATATGACACAGTATATAGATCTGGTGTATGCTCCTCTCACAGATTCCTTGTGTATTCCTTAAGATGTTCTTCAGACTGTTTATGACTTGACCATGTAGGACAGGACTTCATTAAAAGTTGTCATGCACCTGAAATGCATCAGAGACTGAAATGATGAGGTTGGCCACCCTTGTATCTCCAGCCTGGGTCCTGCTGAAGGTGGAACAGAGGGTACCAAGGGACAGGAGGAACACAAGTGCTGGCAGGTGTTGATAGGAGTGCTTGCAGCAGGAGATGCAGACCCTGGCAGACTGGCAAAACATCAGATCAGGAACGGTAGCAGATCCAGCTGAAGTTAAATGGGGCACTTCACTCAGGCTGCGGGTCATAGGCATGCACACAGGGTGTGCCAGGTGTGCCTGGGCACACCCTAATTACCCCTTGTGGTGCAGATTCCCCCTATTTAGACCCCTGATATTTCACCAAAGCTCCCTAACTAGGCTAACAAAAAAAAAAAAAATTGTAAAAAAGAATAAAAAATAATAATAAAACTACAGACACCAATCTCTTACCTACTGACACCGTCAGTATATACACATGTCTATGTGTTTGAGCTTTGGGGTGCACACCCTAATGCAATAGGCTGCGCACACCTATGCTGCGGGTTCAGATGTGAGACTTGTCAGAGCTCCTACCAGGTTTGAAACAGGAACTCACTGTGATTAGAAGAGCTGATACAGATGACAGCTGGATAGGCACTTGAACCTGATGTGTTTGCAGAGCCGGGAACAACAGTGTGATCACAGGGATTGGCGGGGTGAGCAGCAGGCGGGCGGCGAGGTACCAAGACATAAGACAGAGACTTGGTCAAGAACAAAGTCAGGTTGGGGAACTGGCGACAGAGAAGAGGCGCAATCAAAGTTCAGGTCAAAGGCAATCCAAGTCAGCAACAAGGGAACAAGCAAAGTGTTAGCAGGACACTGGGAACAGCTGAAAGGCCAGTCAGAACTGGAGCATGAGCAGGAGTCCCTTTAAATAGTCCGTCTGGCGCCAACATGCTTGTGCGCACACACGCGCCTAGTCACCATTCTGCCAACAATTTTGCATGCATTCATATTTCTATTAGCCAAACGTCTGGTAGCCATTCTATGACAGAAGTCCTTTGAAGACCCAAGCTAAGTCAGGTTGGCAATCCTCTGCATTGCTTCCAAGCTGGACTGTGGTTTGTCAAATCTGTCACCTTCCTTGGAGCCTGAGACCTAGTATAGACATGATATTTAAATCTTTTTGTTACCTCATTGAAAATTCTGGGGGAAATTAGGGTGGCACTATGTTCTGTACTAACCCCAGCCTCCCCCCCCCCCCAATCTCTCCACATCGTTTGGGGTTTGTCAAAACTCTCTATCACAATAATAGGTTTCATAAAGGGCCTGTGAGGTCGATAGTTCCAAGCAGGACTTTTTTTTTGATAGAGTGTAAAACGGTTTATATTTTGCTGTCTGTATTTCATTGAGGAGATTCCCATTCACTTTATGTCACAGAAATGCAACAGGGCGTGGGAGAAAATCTCTAAAAAGTGAATTTTCCTCTTAGATAGTTGTCATCAAAACAGGTGTCTCCATTTGAAGGTTTCTTCTCACTTTTTATTTGATGACATCTCAAAAACATTGGATTTCCCATCACTTTCTGTATTTTATTCTCTCAGCCAACTACATTGCAGAACTCACCAGAAGGCAGGGGGAAGCAGTCAAATCTGCAACCAGTGAGACACAGCACAGCCCAAAATAATTACAAGCTGCTCAGTTGACTACAGGGGAGCTACAGGAAGGAAACGTACCTAACCTAACTAGCAGACTTTCTAGGAGGGTGCTACATTGGCTAATTTAGAATAACCACTTGCCGACTGCACAATAGCAGTTTAACTGGGTCACATATATACAAACCCAATTCCAAAAAAGTAAAAAAGGAAAGGACTAATTTACAAATCTCATAATCTTATATTTTATTCACAATATAATATAGATAACATATCAAATGTTGACAGTGAGACATTTTGATTTCATGCCAAATATTGGCTCATTGTGGATTTCATGAGAGCTGCACATTCCAAAAAAGTTGGGACAGGTAGCAATAAGAGGCCGGAAAAGGTAAATGTACATATAAGGAACAGCTGGAGGACCAATTTGCAACTTATTCGGTCAATTTGCAACATGATTGGGTATAAAAAGAGCCTCTCAGAGTGGCAGTGTCCCTCAGAAGTCAACATGGGCCGAGGATCACCAATTCTCCCAATGCTGCTGCGAAAAATAGTGGAACAATATCAGAAAGGAGTTTCTCAGAGAAAAATTGCAGAGTTTGAAGTTATCATCATCTACAGTGCATAATATCATCCAAAGATTCAGAGAATCTGGGACAATCTCTTTGCGTAAGGGTCAAGGCCGGAAAACCATACTGGATGGCGGTGATCTTCGGGCCCTTAGACAGCACTGCACCACATACAGGAATGCTACTGTAATGGAAATCACAACATGGGCTCAGGAATACTTCCAGAAAACATTGTCTGTGAACACAATCCACCGCGCCATTCGCCGTTGCCGGCTAAAACTCTATAGGCCAAAAAAGAAGCCATATCTAAACATGATCCAGAAGCACAGGCGTTTTCTCTGGGCCAAGGCTCATTTATAATGGACTGTGGCAAAGTGGAAAACTGTTCTGTGGTCAGACGAATCAAAAGTTCTTTTTGGAAAACTGGGACGCCATGTCATCCGGACTAAAGAGGACAAGGACAACCCAAGTTGTTCTCAGCGCTCAGTTCAGAAGCCTGCGTCTCTGATGGTATGGAGTTGCATGAGTGCGTGTGGCATGGGCAGCTTACACATCTGGAAAGGCACCATTAATGCTGAAAGGTATATCCAAGTTCTAGAACAACATATGCTCCCATCCAGACGTCGTCTCTTTCAGGGAAGACCTTGTATTTTCCAACATGACAATGCCAGACCACATACTGCATCAATTACAACATCATGGCTGTGTAGAAGAAGGATCCGGGTACTGAAATGGCCAGCCTGCAGTCCAGACCTTTCACCCATAGAAAACATTTGGCACATCATAAAGAGGAAGATGTAAGAAAGAAGACCTAAGACAGTTGAGCAACTAGAAGCCTGTATTAGACAAGAATGGGACAACATTCCTATTCCTAAACTTGAACAACATCTCCTCAGTCCCCAGACGTTTGCAGACTGTTATAAAAAGAAGAGGGGAGGCCACACAGTGGTAAACATGGCCTTGTCCCAACTTTTTTTGAGATGTGTTGATGCCATGAAATTTAAAATCAATTTATGTTTCCCTTAAAATGATACATTTTCTCAGTTTAAACATTTGCTATGTCATCTATGTTGTATTCTGAATAAAATATTGAAATTTGAAACTTCCACATCATTGCATTCTGTTTTTATTCACAATTTGTACAGTGTCCCAACTTTTTTGGAATCGGGTTTGTATATACAGTACATGATCCTGCACTTCCAGGTAGTGAATATGTGCCACGCCAGCTCACTCCCACTGTGATTATACACAGTGGGAGCCGATTGGCGGGTACAGCGGACTCGATGTCTGCGGGCACCCATCAGTCATTCGGTACACAGGCAGAAAGGCAGTCTGTTTATATAAACAAGGTAGATTGCTGTTCTGTCAGGAGGGAAGGCATGGATCCTGTGTTTCTGCAAAGCAGGGACATGGGCCCGTGTCTTCCCTTAGCAAAAGCTCCTCCCACACTGTACAAAAACACTGGTTAGGCACACATTTAACCCTTTGATTGCCCCTGATGTTAACCCCTTCCCTGCACCTCTGAACAAATAGTGGAGGCACCGACTCGCTTCCTCACGTCAGCTGTGGTCTGCAGGCCCCAGGCACCAGCACCTCTGGACCTGGCCTGAAGACAAATAGTGGCTGCACCGGCTCGCTTCTTCATGTCAGCTGTAGTCTACAGGCCCCAGGCCCCCACCTGAACCTCTGGACTCGGTCTGAAGACAAATAGTGGCAGCACCGGTTCGCTTCCTCACGTCAGCTGTGGTCTGCAGGCCCCAGGCCCGCACCTGTGCCTCTGAACCCAGCCTGAAGACAAATAGTGGTGGCACCGACTCACTTCCTCACGTCAGCTGTGGTCCGCAGGCCCCAGGCCCGCACCCGCGCCTCTGGACCTGGCCCGAAGACAAATAGTGGCGGCACCGACTCGCTTCCTCATGCCAGCTGTGGTCCACAGGCCCCCAGCCCACACCTGCGCCTCTGGACCCAGCCTGAAGACAAATAGTGGCAGCACCGATTTGCTTCCTCACATCAGCTGTGGTCCGCAGGCCCCTGGCCCACACCTGTGCCTCCAGACCCGGCCTGAAGACAAATAGTGGCGCCACCGGCTTGCTTCCTCATGGCAGCTGTGGTCCGAAGGCCCCTGGCCTGCACCTGTGCCTCCAGACCCGGCCTGAAGACAAATAGTTGCGGCACCGGCTTGCTTCCTCATGGCAGCTGTGTTTCCGAAGGCTTTGGGCCGGCACCAGCACCTCTGGACCTGGTCAGAAGACCCGGAAGACAAACCGATTTGGCGCCAGCATGCTTGCTTAACACCCCAACTGATTTGCGCTCTAGTCCGGCGCCTACCTTGCCCATAGGTAGCGGTGATCGAACAATACAGCTTGGTCACCTCCCTGCCCCTTTCTTAATCTTGGACAAAGAAGGTGATGTGAAGACTGGTAAGTCATCACTTATCTCCTCCTGTTAGTACGTTCCCTGTTAGCACATCATATTATGTCCTTCTGCACCCCCTCTGTTTCTTTGCTTCTGATTGTTGTGTAGAGGCTGATATAAAGTCATAGGCTGCGATTCACACTGCTGACATTTAAAATTACATTTAATGATTTTTTCTTTTAATGAAAACATAACTGCGCTAATTGGTGTTTTATTTATATCTGCCTGGAGTTCAGCTCTAAAGGCAACTGGCCAAGACCTTCATAAAATGTTTACCTTTGCAAAGAGTTTGCAAATATTGAAACATTTATAAACTTAATTACAAGCTTCGTTTGAGGAATCTGACCGGTGATCTGCGATTTCTTCAAGGAGCACCAAATATTGAATTGTTTTTCCTTTATTTCACACACTGTGGTGAACGCACAATAAAGAGATCAAATTATCAATAAAGAACTTAGAGTACATTCAGCTTTTGCATATGTTTGTGCAATGCCAGTATGTTTCATGAAACTTTTCAAAAATCTGCCTCCAGAAAAAATAAGATGCCCTCCGCCACTCCCACCCATTAAAAAACACAGCCAACCGACTTTTCTTTTTCATTTACATGAGTCTGAGTAAGTGACCCTTCATGGTGCTTCTTTTAGTAGTAGACCACAAATCAGGGCTGGGACAAGGGGTGGGTAGGAGGGGAAGCTGCCCTGGGCACTGTGATATCATGTGAGTGGGTGGGAGGGTATTTGTGTTGGGAGGAGGAATTTGGGGGGCAGCAGGAGGTTAAAAATGTTCTAGATGGGGAAATGTTGGTGTCTGTGCTAGGAGTGATGATTTATGGGGATTTGTGTTGGGAGGAGGAATTTGGGGGGCAGCAGGAGGTTAAAAATGTTCTAGATGGGGAAATGTTGGTGTCTGTGCTAGGAGTGATGATTTATGGGGATTTGTGTTGGGAGGAGGAATTTGGGGGGCAGCAGGAGGTTAAAAATGTTCTAGATGGGGAAATGTTGGTGTCTGTGCTAGGAGTGATGATTTATGGGGATTTGTGTTGGGAGGAGGAATTTGGGGGGCAACAGGAGGTTAAAAATGTTCTAGATGGGGAAATGTTGGTGTCTGTGCTAGGAGTGATGATTTATGGGGATTTGTGTTGGGAGGAGGAATTTGGGGGGCAGCAGGAGGTTAGAAATGTTCTAGATGGGGAAATTTGTGTGTGTGTTTGCTAGGAGTGGTGATTCAGAGGGATTTGTGTTGGGAGGAAGAATTTGGGGGGCAACAGGAGGTTAAAAATGTTCTAGATGGGGACATTTGGGTGTGTGTGCTAGGAGTGGTGATTCAAGGAGATTTGTGTTGGGAGGAGGAATTTGGGGGGCAACAGGAGGTTAAAAATGTTCTAGATGGGGAAATTTTGGTGTCTGTGCTAGGAGTGGTGATTCAGGGAGATTTGTGTTGGGAGGAGGAATTTGGGGGGCAGCAGGAGGTTAGAAATGTTCTAGTTGGGGAAATTTGTGTGTGTTCTGGGAGTGGTGATTCAGGGGGATTTGTGTCGGGAGGAGGAATTTGGGGGGCAGCAGGCGGTTAGACATTTTCTAGATGATGACATTTTGGTGTGTGTGCTAGGAGGGGTGATTCAAGGGGATTTGTGTTGGGAGTGAGATATAAGAAGAGGATTTGTGCTAGCAGGGTTGATTTGGGAGGGGGGGGGTTGTGCTAGAAGAGATGATATGGTAGAGGGGGCAGAGGATTTGTGCTAGTAGGGATAATTGGGGGTGTTTGAGCAAGGAGAGGGATATTTGTGCTAGGAGGGAGATTTGGAGTAGGGGGGAGAATGTATACTCAGAGGGGAAATTTGAGGGGTGGAGAATTTGTGCTGGGAGGGGTGATTTTTTTTTTTTTCGGTGGGGGGCATTTGTGCTGGGGGGGATTTAGTGGATGGAGGGGGCAGAGACTCGTGCTGGGAGGGGGAATTTCACCAGGGGGGTGGATTTGTACTGGGAGGAGAGAGGATTTATGCTTAGGGGTAATCATGCAGATTAGTGCCCCCTTTTTTTTGGGGGGGGGGGGGATTTTACTGACACATAATGCTTATACATCTTGGAAAGGGGGGGGGGGTTGCAGGTTGGCCTATTCACCCTGGGCTCTAGGTGACCTTGTCTCAGTACTGCCAGTGATCCACTGCTGAAGTACACCTCCCTTATTGGTCTTGTTGTCTCCCACCCATCATGATGTTTTCAAGACTCTGTGACTAGTGATGTCGCGAACCTAAAATTCGCGGTTCGCGAACCGGCGAACCGGGCGAACCGCCATAGACTTCAATAGGCAGGCGAATTTTAAAACACACAGGGACTCTTTCTGGCCACAATAGTGATGGAAAAGTTGTTTCAAGGGGACTAACACCTGGACTGTGGCATGCCGGAGAGGGATCACGCAAAAAAAAGTTCTTAAAAATTATAATTTTTTGATAGAGAGCCAATTATTGGAAAAATTAAAAAAAAATAAAAATAAAAAATTTCTTTGGATTTAGCATCTGGGGGGTCTAAAAAGTGTACCTGTGAAGTTTCAGCTCTGTAGCATGTCTAGAACCCCTAAAAAACAGCATTTTTCTTATATTTTCAGGAATATGGCTTCTCTGCGGCTGGCTTTTTCTCTTGCAGGCATTTAGCGGGCATTTTTTTAGGCAGGCATGTCATTTTTTGTATTTAGTGTCTGGGGGGGTCTAAAAAGTGTACCTGTCAAGTTTCAGCTCTGTAGCATGTCCAGAACCCCTAAAAAACAGCATTTTTCTTATATTTTCAGGAATACGGCTTCTCTGCGGCTGGCTTTTTCTCTTGCAGGCATTTATCGGGCATTTTTTTAGGCAGGCATGTCATTTTTTGTATTTAGTGTCTGGGGGGTCTAAAAAGTGTACCTGTCAAGTTTCAGCTCTGTAGCATGTCCAGAACCCCTAAAAAACAGCATTTTTCTTATATTTTCAGGAATACGGCTTCTCTGCGGCTGGCTTTTTCTCTTGCAGGCATTTATCGGGCATTTTTTTAGGCAGGCATGTCATTTTTTGTATTTAGTGTCTGGGGGGTCTAAAAAGTGTACCTGTCAAGTTTCAGCTCTGTAGCATGTCCAGAACCCCTAAAAAACAGCATTTTTCTTATATTTTCAGGAATACGGCTTCTCTGCGGCTGGCTTTTTCTCTTGCAGGCATTTATCGGGCATTTTTTTAGGCAGGCATGTCATTTTTTGTATTTAGTGTCTGGGGGGTCACAAAAGTGTACCTGTCAAGTTTCAGCTCTGTAGCATGTCCAGAACCCCTAAAAAACAGCATTTTTCTTATATTTTCAGGAATACGGCTTCTCTGCGGCTGGCTTTTTCTCTTGCAGGCATTTATCGGGCATTTTTTTAGGCAGGCATGTCATTTTTTGTATTTAGTGTCTGGGGGGTCTAAAAAGTGTACCTGTCAAGTTTCAGCTCTGTAGCATGTCCAGAACCCCTAAAAAACAGCATTTTTCTTATATTTTCAGGAATACGGCTTCTCTGCGGCTGGCTTTTTCTCTTGCAGGCATTTATCGGGCATTTTTTTAGGCAGGCATGTCATTTTTTGTATTTAGTGTCTGGGGGGTCACAAAAGTGTACCTGTCAAGTTTCAGCTTTGTAGCATGTCCAGAACCCCTAAAAAACAGCATTTTTCTTATATTTTCAGGAATACGGCTTCTCTGCGGCTGTCTTTTTCTCTTGCAGGCATTTATCGGGCATTTTTTTAGGCAGGCATGTCATTTTTTGTATTTAGTGTCTGGGGGGTCACAAAAGTGTACCTGTCAAGTTTCAGCTCTGTAGCATGTCCAGAACCCCTAAAAAACAGCATTTTTCTTATATTTTCAGGAATACGGCTTCTCTGCGGCTGGCTTTTTCTCTTGCAGGCATTTATCGGGCATTTTTTTAGGCAGGCATGTCATTTTTTGTATTTAGTGTCTGGGGGGTCTAAAAAGTGTACCTGTCAAGTTTCAGCTCTGTAGCATGTCCAGAACCCCTAAAAAACAGCATTTTTCTTATATTTTCAGGAATACGGCTTCTCTGCGGCTGTCTTTTTCTCTTGCAGGCATTTATCGGGCATTTTTTTAGGCAGGCATGTCATTTTTTGTATTTAGTGTCTGGGGGGTCACAAAAGTGTACCTGTCAAGTTTCAGCTTTGTAGCATGTCCAGAACCCCTAAAAAACAGCATTTTTCTTATATTTTCAGGAATACGGCTTCTCTGCGGCTGTCTTTTTCTCTTGCAGGCATTTATCGGGCATTTTTTTAGGCAGGCATGTCATTTTTTGTATTTAGTGTCTGGGGGGTCACAAAAGTGTACCTGTCAAGTTTCAGCTCTGTAGCATGTCCAGAACCCCTAAAAAACAGCATTTTTCTTATATTTTCAGGAATACGGCTTCTCTGCGGCTGGCTTTTTCTCTTGCAGGCATTTATCGGGCATTTTTTTAGGCAGGCATGTCATTTTTTGTATTTAGTGTCTGGGGGGTCTAAAAAGTGTACCTGTCAAGTTTCAGCTCTGTAGCATGTTCAGAACCCCTAAAAAACAGCATTTTTCTTATATTTTCAGGAATACGGCTTCTCTGCGGCTGGCTTTTTCTCTTGCAGGCATTTATCGGGCATTTTTTTAGGCAGGCATGTCATTTTTTGTATTTAGTGTCTGGGGGGTCACAAAAGTGTACCTGTCAAGTTTCAGCTCTGTAGCATGTCCAGAACCCCTAAAAAACAGCATTTTTCTTATATTTTCAGGAATACGGCTTCTCTGCGGCTGTCTTTTTCTCTTGCAGGCATTTATCGGGCATTTTTTTAGGCAGGCATGTCATTTTTTGTATTTAGTGTCTGGGGGGTCACAAAAGTGTACCTGTCAAGTTTCAGATCTGTAGCATGTCCAGAACCCCTAAAAAACAGCATTTTTCTTATATTTTCAGGAATACGGCTTCTCTGCGGCTGTCTTTTTCTCTTGCAGGCATTTATCGGGCATTTTTTTAGGCAGGCATGTCATTTTTTGTATTTAGTGTCTGGGGGGTCACAAAAGTGTACCTGTCAAGTTTCAGATCTGTAGCATGTCCAGAACCCCTAAAAAACAGCATTTTTCTTATATTTTCAGGAATACGGCTTCTCTGCGGCTGTCTTTTTCTCTTGCAGGCATTTATCGGGCATTTTTTTAGGCAGGCATGTCATTTTTTGTATTTAGTGTCTGGGGGGTCACAAAAGTGTACCTGTCAAGTTTCAGATCTGTAGCATGTCCAGAACCCCTAAAAAACAGCATTTTTCTTATATTTTCAGGAATACGGCTTCTCTGCGGCTGTCTTTTTCTCTTGCAGGCATTTATCGGGCATTTTTTTAGGCAGGCATGTCATTTTTTGTATTTAGTGTCTGGGGGGTCTAAAAAGTGTACCTGTCAAGTTTCAGCTCTGTAGTATGTCCACAACCCAAAAAAAACAGCATTTTTCTTATGATTTTTAGTAGAAAACTAATGCAGTGTCTTTCCAGCTGTCTTTTTTTCTTTCTGGCAAGCTGAAATATGATATGCCAAGGCAAACATGCCTATCAGTTGAGCTATGACACAGACAACACTGCACACATGGGGAAATATGTAAAACAAAAAACAGGAAAAGGAAATTAGGTGACGGTAACAAAACATGATATTGTGATTGGCCAAATAAAAAGTCACCTCGCGATGAGGTCGCGCCAAAGTCGCGCTAAGTCGCGCCAAAGTCGCACTGGAAGCGACGCTACTTTAGTGGTAGCGGCAGTGTAAACCAGCACTAAAACATCCAGTGTGTGAATACGATCAGGTATGATGTTTTATCGGTCAAGTAGTGTAAGGGTTACGCCCGTTGCCCGCTTCACAGTGACAGACCAAACTCTGAAAGATCAAACTCCCCGTTTAACAGTCAGTCAGTCCATTTGCACAACCGCAAACTCCCAATTTGCACAAGGTTGGATACCAAGCTAGCCATGTCCCGTTCCTTGTCCTCACTGACATCATTGAAGGTCTCTTCCTCCACCCAGCCACATACAACACCAAGGGTCCCCGAAAGGTGAGAACAAGCCCCCTGGGACGCCTGCTGTGGCTGGTATTCCACCTCCTCAAAGCCACCTTCCTCCTCTGACTTCTCTTCTTCAGACTCCTCTCTCTGCGTTGCCACAGGTCCAGCAATTGACAACGACAAGGCTGCTTCTGGTGGTGATGAGGACCACAACTCTTCCTCTTCATGCTCATCTACAGCCTGATCCAGTACTCTTCGCAGGGCACGCTCCAGAAAAAACGCATATGGGATGAGGTCGATGATGTTGCCTTGGGTTCGACTGACCACCAGGGTTGTCATCTCCGCAAAAGGACGCATGAGCCTACAGCCATTGTTCATGAGCATTCAGTAACGCGGCCAAAAAATACCCAGCTCCGCAGAAAGAATGAAAGAAAATGAATTTTTTTTTTTATGAAAAATTATCCTGCGGATCGCTTTTGGTCTGTACACAATGAAGCAACGACCTTATCATCTGGGGTGTGCCAACACAATCCTAGAGGTGATCGCTTCATTGTGATACGCAAGGCCCTTCACCACGACAAGGTAACGATCACGAAGGGGAATTGACACATGTATGTGCCTTTTTTTTTGTTTTTTGTTTTTTTGCAGCCACAGTGTAGCACCAGAGGCCAGAAAAATTAGGCATGTACACATGCATGAAAAAAGAGGTATTGTTGCAGCCGCTGCTGTAGCAGCGGCCTGAAAAATTGAGGTTTTAAGGCAGAAAGTGCACTAAAACATTGCTGCTTGAACCGTAGTTGGTGGCGGAGACGTCACGTAAGTCATCCGGCATGCAGAGAATGATTATATACAGCAGCGTGTGGACCATTTTTAGGCCAAGGCATCTCAGTCATCACCAGGCCTTTTTTAGTCAAATGCATCCCCCACTGTCAGTCCCTTCGGGATCCATGCCTCATTCATCTTAATAAACGTGAGGTAATCAAGACTTTTTTGACCTAGGCGACTTCTCTTCTCAGTGACAATACCTCCTGCTGCGCTGAAGGTCCTTTCTGACAGCACACTTGAAGCGGGGCAGGCCAGAAGTTCAATGGCAAACTGGGATAGCTCAGGCCACAGGTCAAGCCTGCACACCCAGTAGTCAAGGGGTTCATCGCTCCTCAGAGTGTCGATATCTGCAGTTAAGGCAAGGTAGTCTGCTACCTGTCGGTCGAGTCGTTCTCTGAGGGTGGACCCCGAAGGGCTGTGGCGATGCATAGGACTAAAAAAGCTCCGCATGTCCTCCATCAACAAGACGTCTGTAAAGCGTCCTGTCCTTGCCGGCGTGGTTGTGGTGGTAGGAGGAGGATTACTTTCACCTCTTCCCCTGTTGGATTCCCGTTGTGCTGTGACATCACCCTTATACGCTGTGTAGAGCATAGTTTTTAACTTATTTTGTAGCTGCTGCATCCTTTGCGACTGCCGGTAATTGGGTAACATGTCACAGACTTTCTGCTTATACCGGGGGTCTAGTAGCGTGGCCACCCAGTACAGGTCGTTCTCCTTCAGCCTTTTTATACGAGGGTCTCTCAACAGGCATGACAGCATGAAAGACCCCATTTGGACAAGGTTGGATGCCGAGCTACTCATGTCCAATTCCTCGTCCTCACTGATGTCATTGAAGGTGTGTTCTTCCCCCCAGCCACGTACAACACCACGGGTACCAGATAGGTGACAACGAGCACCCTGGGATGCCTGCTGTGGTTGGTGTTCCTCCTCCTCAAAGCCACATTCCTCCTCTGACTCCTCTTCCTCACACTCCTCTTCCAGTGTTGCCGCAGGTCCAGCAATCGATGGTAAGGCTGTTTCTGGTGGTGGTGATGGTGACCACAACTCTTCCTCTTCCTCTTCACGCTCATCTACGGCCTGATCCAGCACTCTTCGCAGGGCACGCTCCAGGAAAAAAACATATGGGATGATGTCGCTGATGGTGCCTTCAGTGCGACTCACTAGGTTTGTCACCTCCTCAAAAGGACGCATGAGCCTACAGGCATTGCGCATGAGCGTCCAGTAGCGTGGCAAAAAAATACCCAGCTCCGCAGAGGCTGTCCTAGCACCCCGGTCATACAAATACTCGTTGACCGCTTTTTCTTGTTGGAGCAGGCGGTCGAACATTAGCAGTGTTGAATTCCAACGTGTCGGGCTGTCGCAAATCAAGCGCCTCACTGGCATGTTGTTTCGCCGCTGAATATCTGCAAAGTGCGCCATGGCCGTGTAGGAACGCCTGAAATGGCCACACACCTTCCTGGCCTGCTTGAGGACGTCCTGTAAGCCTGGGTACTTCTGCACAAAACGTTGCACAATCAGATTCAACACATGTGCCATGCACGGCACATGTGTCAACTTGCCCAAATTCAATGCCGCCAACAAATTGCTCCCGTTGTCACACACCACTTTGCCGATCTCCAGTTGGTGCGGGGTCAGCCACTGATCCACCTGTGCATTCAGGGCGGACAGTAGTGCTGGTCCGGTGTGACTCTCTGCTTTCAGGCAAGTCAACCCCAAGACAGCGTGACACTGTCGTATCCGGCATGTGGAATAGCCCCTGGGGAGCTGGGGGGGTGCAGTTGGTGTGGAGCAAGACGCAACAGCAGAAGAGGACTCAGCCGAGGAGGTTAGCAAAGAGGATGGAGTAGGAGGAGTAGAGGAGGTGGCAGCAGGCCTGCCTGCAAGTCGTGGCGGTGTCACCAACTCCTCTGCAGCAGAGTCACGCATTCCATGCTTGGCAGCCGCCAGCAGGTTTACCCAATGCGCAGTGTACGTTATATACCTGCCCTGACCGTGCTTTGCAGACCAGCTATCAGTGGTCAGATGGACCCTTGCCCCAACACTGTGTGCCAGACGTGACATGATTTCTTTTTCCACAATAGAGTACAGGTTGGGGATTGCCTTTTGTGAAAAATAATTTCGGCCGGGTACCTTCCACTGCGGTGTCTCAATAGCGACAAATTTTTTGAAGGCCTCAGACTCCACCAGCTTGTATGGTAAAAGCTGGCGGGCTAAGAGTTCCGACAAGCCAGCTGTCAGACGCCGGGCAAGGGGGTGACTCTGCGAGATTGGCTTTTTGCGCTCAAACATTTCCTTCACAGACACCTGACTGTGGGCAGGTGACGAGCAGGAACTGCTGAAGGTGAGAGGCGGAGGGGCGGGTTGTTGATAGGGGGCATGGAGGACAGCAGTGGTTGACGTGGCTGAAGATGCTGGACCAGGAGGAGGATGGTGGCTTTCAGTTTGTGTGCTGCTTTTACTCATGTGTTGATCCCATAGGCGTTTGTGATGTGAGATCATGTGCCTTCGCAAAGCAGTTGTACCTAGGTGGGTGTTGGACTTCCCACGACTCAGTTTCTTTTGGCACAGGTTACAAATGGCATCGCTGATATCAGAGGCAGACACACAAAAAAAATGCCACACTGCTGAGCTTTGCAAGGACGGCATTCTGGTGGTGGCAACAGCTTGCGTTGATTGGCGTGCTGTCTGGCTGACCCCGGGTGCCGAATCTACATGCTGTCTGACTGCGCCACTAGCTCCTTGCGATGACCTCCTCCCCCTGCTTCCAACTCGTCTCCTCCTCCTCTCTGTCTCCCCATCTGAACTTTCCCCCTCTTCTTCTGCTCTTCGAGCAGGCACCCAGGTGACATCCACAGACACATCGTCGTCATCAGCCGCTTCACTTGACAACTCAGCAAAGGCAGCAGCAGCAGGTACAACATCATCATCATCACAATGTACGTCCATGTGTATAATGCTGCCTGACTGAGACATATCCCCGTTATCTACATCCTCTGGCACTAATAGTTGCGCATCACTTATTTCTTCAAACTGATGTGAAAATAACTCCTCTGACGGATCAAGTGAAGCGGCTGTGGTGCTAGTGTTGGTGGTGGTGCCGGCGGGCTGGCGAGTGGTAAATTGAGAGGTGCCCGAAGCTGAGCTGGAGGAGGATGGTGCATTAGGGTTCCGAGCGGAAGCTGTAGACGATTGGGTGTCCTGTGTAAGCCAGTCAACTATGGCCTCAGAATTTTTTGAGTTCAGGGGCTGTGGTGGCCTCTGAACACTGGGCATTATTCTAGAGCCTAAGGAAATCACAGCACCACGACCACGACGGCCCTTGCGGGGTGGCCTGCCTCTGCCTGTCATTTTTTTTTTAATGTGTTGTTACTGTTGTACTATGAGTGCAAGCTGCTGTGCCACCTTATATATCAGTGGTGGGTGGGCAGTGGCACAGTACACTCTCTGTGGACCTGACAGCAGTCACTGGCACCCAGGCAACTGCAATTTAAAAAATATATATATTTTTTTTTACTTTGCAAGCTGCTGTGCCACCTTATATATCAGTGGTGGGTGGGCAGTGGCACAGTACACTCTCTGTGGACCTGACAGCAGTCACTGGCACCCAGACAACTGCAATTTAAAAAATATATATATATTTTTTTACTTTGCAAGCTGCTGTGCCACCTTATATATCAGTGGTGGGTGGGCAGTGGCACAGTACACTCTCTGTGGACCTGACAGCAGTCACTGGCACCCAGGCAACTGCAATTTAAAAAAATATATATATATTTTTTACTTTGCAAGCTGCTGTGCCACCTTATATATCAGTGGTGGGTGGGTGGGCAGTGGCACAGTACACTCTCTGTGGACCTGACAGCAGTCACTGGCACCCAGGCAACTGCAATTTAAAAAAATATATATATTTTTTTTACTTTGCAAGCTGCTGTGCCACCTTATATATCAGTGGTGGGTGGGCAGTGGCACAGTACACTCTCTGTGGACCTGACAGCAGTCACTGGCACCCAGGCAACTGCAATTTAAAAAAATATATATATTTTTTTTACTTTGCAAGCTGCTGTGCCACCTTATATATCAGTGGTGGGTGGGCAGTGGCACAGTACACTCTCTGTGGACCTGACAGCAGTCACTGGCACCCAGGCAACTGCAATTTAAAAAAATATATATTTTTTTTTTACTTTGCAAGCTGCTGTGCCACCTTATATATCAGTGGTGGGTGGGCACACAGTGGCACTGCAGTGGGCACAGTACACTCTGTGGACCTGACAGTCACTGGCAGCCCAGGCAACTGCAATAATAAAAAATATTTTTTTTTTCAATTTATTGCAACAAGATGCTGTGCCAACGTATATATATCAGTGGTGGGCAGTGCACTGCAGTGGGTACAGTGCACTCTGTGGACCTGACACAGCACTCACTGCAATTATGACAGAGAAAAAAAAAATATTTTTTAAAATGCCAGGTACTGTGCCTGTGCCACCCGAAATGAGTGTGGTGTGCACACAGTACAGTCTGTGGTAGGTCTGTGGCCTCTCACACACAGCGGGCAGGCAACTGCAGTGTACAATAGATATATATATATATATATATATATAAAGAAAAAAATCTATTACCTTACCAGCCCTTGAAAGGGCTTTTGGGGACACTATATATATATATATATATGTATATATATAAAAATAAAAAAATCCTCAATTACCAGCCCTTAAAAGGGCTTTTGGGGACACTAGATAGATATAGATATATATATATATATGAAGAAACAACTCAATTACCAGCCCTTAAAAGGGCTTTTGGGGACGCTAGGTATATATATATATATATATATAAAAAAAAAAAAAACCACACATACCAGCCCTTAGAAGGGCTTTTTGGGGTGCTGATATTACAGCAGTAGTGGACCAAGAACACTGCAAGACCAGGAACACTGACTAACTGTCCCTAGCTTAACAGCAGCAGCAGCAGCAGCAGCTCTCTCCCTATTCTCACTAACACACTGCTTCAGAATGATCTAAGATGGATGCTGCCCTTGCTTATTTATAGGAGGTGGGAGGGTGTGGGAGGGAGGTAAGCTGATTGGCTGGAAATGTGTCTGCTGACTGTAAAGTTCAGGGTCAAAGTTTGCCTCAATGATGTCTTATGGGGGGCGGACCGAACATCGCATATGTTCGCCGGCAGCGGCGAACGCGAACATGCTAAGTTCGCCGGGAACTGTTCGCCGGCGAACAGTTCTATACATCTCTATCTGTGACCTGGTGAAGACCCCTCCAATCTTCAGGGCCTTGTGAAGACCCAACCAATAGAAAGGGTCCACAACATAAGAGAGAGTGATGTGGGCATGCAACAAAGGACCCTCTCACACTGCAGTCCAGAAGAAAGAAGACTCCAGACTCAGTCTGACATGTGACTGCAAATTATAAGTATCACTATTTACGTGCGCAGGGTGTGTTCCGGGTGTACCTAATCACCGCATGTGGCGCAGATTCCCCCTGCTGATATTTCACCAAAGCCCCCAAACAGGGCTCCTAAGAAAAATTGTACAATAACATTTAAAAAAACTGTAAAAAAATAATATAAATATAAAATTGTAAAAAATAATACAAAAATAAAATAATGAATAAAAAAAAACTACTGACACGTCCACTGCCCTACTTGTTTTGAGTACACCCCTAAGTGACAATGTCCAAATTGGGCCCAAAGTGTCAATATTTTGTGTGGCCACCATTATTTTCCAGCACTGCCTTAACCCTCTTGGGCATGGAGTTCACCAGAGCTTCACAGATTGTCACTGGAGTCCTCTTCCCCTCCTCCATGATGACATCACAGAGCTGGTGGATGTTAGAGACCTTGCGCTCCTCCGCCTTCTGTTTGAGGATGCCCCACAGATGCTCAATAGGGTTTAGGTCTGGAGACATGCTTGGCCAGTCCATCACCTTTACCCTCAGTTTATTTAGCAAGGCAGTGGTCATCTTGGAGGTGTGTTTGGGGTCGTTATCATGTTGGAATATTCGCCCTTCGGCCCAGTCTCTGAAGGGAGGGGATCATGCTCTGCTTCAGTATGTCACAGTACATGTTGGCATTCATGGTTCCCTCAATGAACTGTAGCTCCCCAGTGCCGGCAGCACTCATGCAGCCCCAGACCATGACACTCCCACCTCCATGCATGACTGTAGGCAAGACACACTTGTCTTTGTACTCCTCACCTGGTTGCCGCCACACACGACACCATCTGAATCAAATAAGTTTATCTTGGTCTCATCAGACCACAGGAGATGGTTCCCGTAATCCATGTCCTTAGTCTGCTTGTCCTCAGCAAACTGTTTGTGGGCTTTCTTGTGCATCATCTTTAGAAGAGGCTTCCTTCTGGGATGACAGCCAAGCAGACCAATTTGATGCAGTGTGCGGCGTATGGTCTGAGCAATGACAGGCTGACCCCCCACCCCTTCAACCTCTGCAGCAATGCTGGCAGCACTCGTACGTCTATTTCCCAAAGAAAACGTCTGGATATGACGATGGGCACGTGCACTTCTGTCAACCATGGCAAGGCCTGTTCTAAGTGGAACCTGTCCAACAATTCTTTTTTTCAGATCCTCAGAGAGTTCTTTGCCATGAGGTGCCATGTTGAACTTCCAGTGACCAGTATGAGAGAGTGAGAGCGATAACACCAAGTTTAACACACCTGCTCCCCATTCACACCTGAGACCTTGTAACACTAATGAGACACATGACACTGGGAGGGAAAATGGCTAATTGGGCCCAATTTGGACATTTCACTTAGGGGTGTACTCACTTTTGTTGCCAGCAGTTTAGACATTAATGGCTGTGTGTTGAGTTATTTTGAGGGGACAGCAAATTTACACTGTTATACAAGCTGTACACTCACTACTTTACATTGTAGCAAAGTGTCATTTCTTCAGCGTTGTCACATGAAAAGATAGAATAAAATATGTACCAAAATGTGAGGGGTGTACTCACTTCTGTGAAATACTGTGTGTGTGTGTATATATATATATATATATAAATATATATTTATTTATTATACATACATATATACACACACAGAAAAAAAGCGTTCTTTTTGTGCAAAAGCGATTTTAGACGAACTGGAAAACAGCGACAGCGAAACGGAGTTACTTGAAAAAATAAGCGATAGCGATTGGTGGGAAAATTCATCATCAGGTACGGAAAGTGAGGACAGTGACAATTCTGATGTCTCTTTCTGGCACATCGCTCTGTTGAATTATTTGATAAACTTCCCAAATTCCACAGGTGATGTGCCAGAAAGAGACATCAGAATCGTCGCTGTCGTCACTTTCCGTACCTGATGATGAATTTTCCCACCAATCGCTATCGCTCAGTTCTTCAAGTAACTCCGTTTCGCTGTCGCTGTTTTCCAGTTCGTCTAAAAGAGCTTTTGTGCAAAAAGAACGCTTTTTGGACGCCATGGTCGTTCTCTATTTTCCAGGCACAAAGCACTGGAAAAGCACAGGCAGGGCACTGGAAAAGTCACCAGGTGAAATCCGGTGGTGAAATGGGATGATACAGTGTAATCCCATCACAGCTTTCTATCATCTCATTTGGTGTAGTTACATTTTTGAATGTGCCGCCGATTCCACCCCCCTGCGTCGCAACGCTCCCAGGGAAAGGAACCGGAAGACAGGTGTTGGTATCGGCCGAGCACACAGCGGGAGGATGGCTGGGGGAGGGCGATGGGGAGGATGGCGGGGGAGGACGGCGGGAGGACGGCGGGGGAGGATGGTGGGGAGGACGGCGGGAGGATGACGGGGGAGGATGGTGGGGAGGACGGTGGGGTGGACAGCGGGGGAGGATGGTGGGGAGGACAGCAGGGGAGGACGTTGGGGGGGACAGGGGGGAGGACAGCAGGGGAGGATGGTGGGGAGGACAGCAGGGGAGGACGAGGGGGAGGACGGCGGGGGAGGATGGTGGGGAGGACAGTGGGGAGGACGGCGGGAGGATGACGGGGGAGGATGGTGGGGAGGACGGTGGGGAGGACAGTGGGGGAGGACGGTGGGGAGGACGGTGGGGAGGACGGCGGGAGGATGACGGGGGAGGATGGTGGGGAGAACAGCGGGAGAGGACGGTGGGAGGACAGCAGGGGAGGACGGTGGGAGGACAGCAGGGGAGGACGGTGGGGAGGACGGCGGGAGGACGACGGGGAGGATGGCGGGAGGACGACGGGGGAGGATGGGGGGAGGACAGCGGAGGAGGACGGTGGGGGGGAACGGCGGGGGAGAACAGCGGGAGAGGATGGAAGAAGGACGGCGGGGGATCACAGGGGAAGGTGAGTTTTAAAATATAAGACAACAGATTTCCATGCAAAACAATGTACCGCTTTTAGCACAGAAATCCTGACATAATCAGACCGCCAGGGAGGTTAAATAGGCTCATAGCTGAAATATAAGAATGTCTCTGCTCCCTAGGGGGTGTACAGGTGTGGGAGGTGAACTCATAAGGTAAAATACGGAACTTCCTAAAAAATGAAAAAAAAAAAAACGAATTGCATTAAACGAGACTTTATGATTTTCCCCAGTCATTCGTCAGTTTGCTATTGCTCCTCGGTGATCAGTACTATTTTAGCTTGTAAAGTACATGCTTAATAAAATCCCTAATTGCGTAGTAAATTCGCACTCCGTATTTTACGGAATTAGTCATTATCGTAAATGACTTAATGGAAACACAACCAAATAGGACTAACACGATGGCAAAGTGGAAAGTTAAAAAAAAAAGAAAACAGTCGTTTGTTCACAACTGTTGAAAAAGAAACACAATTTCTGCTCCCCTTGCTGAGATCCCCCATAGTACATAGGTCAGAGGAAGCTGCACTTGTTCCAGCTGGGGATTGTTAATTGGCTTTTTGGTTGTCTCCGCATGGCCAATGATGTCATATCTAAGGGCGATGATGATAACTAATGGAGCTAATTTTATCACCGCAAACAATGCCGCGAATAGTCACTTCAACTTCCAGCTGAGACTGCAGCCTGAGCAATGTTTCTTGGCGTGGGAACAATTAGCTACAGATGATGGTGCTAAAAAAAAAAAAATATAACGAACCGTAAGTTGAGTTTGGCATTCGTCTTCTTCTAATTTGCTTTAGTTATTGATTAGAAGGTTGAGGGGCACAGAAATAGAAAATGCTTCTCTTGAAACCTCAAGCAGAACTCTAGACAAACGACACAAATACACAAAAAAGTGTGTAAAAAAATAAATAAAAAATGATATACACACTCACTGGCCACTTTATTAGGTGCACCTTGCTAGTAGCGGGTTAAACCCCCTTTTGCCTTCATTCTTGGTGGCATCGTTTGGCCAAACTGCGATGATGTAACTCACACGCATGTGCGCCGGTGTCATGGCCACAGCACAGCTCTCTCAATGGATGGTATGCCGTCCATTGAGGGCGCAGTGCACATGCGCGGTGCTATCACCGGCTACTACACTTAGGAGATAATCACTGACCCTATATGTAAGCCCTTTTATAGGCTTACTTGTAGATACAAGATAAAAAATGGAGTTTACTCCTGCCAGATCAGTTAATAAATGGGTAAATAGAAGGAATTGATACATGGATGCAGAGGGAACTGACAGTGTAGGGGAGAAGAAGCAAAGTTGCATAGATCAGGAAGCAGTCTGGGGGAGAGGAGGGGGAAGCCCAGCTACATAAAGCGCACTAAACTGCACTGGGACAAGATAACAGGCAGCTATGGAACCGGTGTTCTAACATTTTGTCGGACCCATGAAAATTCTGGACCTCGTCACTTCCGGCTGGTGCGAGCCCCGGTGCGCATGCGCACAAGACATTTTCAAGGTCCGATGAAATTCTAAGACTTAGCGAACAGCTGATTGAGAGGAGGAGGGGCTGAGGTGGGACGCACACACCGCCGCGGGGAAATTTCTGTCACGGGCGAACCAAAGGTGCTGGAGACCCCAAAATTGTATCACAGGTAGTCTGTCTCGGGGATGGTGCTGGAGGTGACCCTCAGGGTCACTGCTCCGTGCCCTTTCATCCCCGAGACCCCAAATTTTTATCAGCTGTAGGGGAGCGTCTTGGCTACCTGCGATACAATTTTGTTGTCTCCAGCCCCTTTGGTTCGCCCGTGACAGCAATTTCCCCGCGGCAGTGTGTGCGTCCCACCTCAGCCCCTCCTCCTCTCAATCAGCTGTTCGCTAAGTCTTAGAATTTAATCGAACCTTGAAAATGTCTTGTGCGCATGCGCACCGGGGCTCGCACCAGCTGGGTTATGACGTAGCATCACCGGAAGTGACGAGGTCCGGAATTTTCATGGGTCCGACAATATTTTAGAACTCCGGTGTAACAGTAAATTCTTCCCCCCCCCCTATGGGAATGCAGCTGGTCAGCTGTGACTGTGTCAGGAAGACAGAGCAATGGGAGAGATGAAAAAAATATACAGGCTGGGACAAGGAGTATAGGAAGAACTGCAGGGAGAGAAACAAAGTTACAGAGATAACAAACTCAAGAGCAGAGCTAATATTAGAGCCAGGGCTGGCAGTGCCATCTTAAGAGCATTAAAGGGCCCCCGGGCAATGCAGTGCACTGGGGCCCCGCCTACACGATCACCCACGAGAATAAAAATGCAAATTATAGTTAAGGCGATATTTATTTGTACAGCAGTGCCAGGCTAATAACAGCTTCCAAGTTGGGCGGCTGGGTCCGGTGAACACACACACAGACGGGAGTTAGACTCAGCTGTCCTGTGTGCGCCTGTTCCTGTGGAGGTGGACTGGCATTCCTGCAGTTGTGGGCTCCCCCTCCATGACCCAAGTGGCCTGACAGCAGCACAGAGTCGACAGGCCACTAAGTTCGGCGGTGGGATGCACACAGGAATCGGGACTAATGCTTGGCTGGGGCTGAGTCTCTGGGCAGGTGGGGTCCCCGGGCAACTGCCCAGTGTGCCCATTCGGTAAGATAACCCTGAGGGCTGGAAGGGGGAGGGGGGGCACACAGGGAGGGACAACTGTCTCTTTCTCAGCAGATAAAAGCTGGCAGCAGGGAGAGGGGGAGAGATCAGCCTTCAGCTGCTGGAGGAAGATTTCTGTAAAAATTAATCACTAATCCCCCTCCCTGTGTGGGCCCCCTGTGTGCTCGGGGGGCCCCCTACAAGAGTACAAGAGGACAGGTGCCCCCCCCCCCCCGCCTATCAGCGGCCCTGCATGGAACACTCACATGTGATTGGTGTAAATGAGCCCTGAAGGAGTAGCAATACATTGATGAGGTCATCTCTCCGCCCTCTTCCTCCTGTCCTGTTCCTTGTTATCACATCTAAATTGAGGAAACCTGATTGGCCCCACTAGTGTGTGGCCCCTCCCTCTCCTAGGCCTAGTGCTGCGATATAGGCTGCCTGTATTAAGTAACATTCAGGTATTTTTATTTGTTTAATTTAAAATGCATTTAATGTATTTTTTTTAATGGATACATAACTGCAGTCATTGGTGCTTTTAAATATCTGCCTGGAGTTCAGATTTAATGGTAATGCTGATTTTAATTGGAGCGTTCAGTACTGCATCTGAGAGAAAAAAAAATCAGTTTAAAGCCATTAAAGAGGTTTTAACAGCAGGAGCCAAGCTAAATGAAATCAACGCGTTTCATTTTATTTTATATTTAAAACTTATCTTAAGGCTGTGTGCTGTATCTATGGAGGAGCAGAGTAGTCATCCTAGGACAGGACTGAGGTGGAGGTGTTCTGTAGTCTGGGAAGCAGTGCCGCTGATAGGTGGGGACCACCAGTCCTCCTGTTAGGGGCCCGGACACACAGGGGGGCCCCAATAACACGGGAAATCAGTACGGTCGGGTGGGGGGCAATTACAGAAGGAAGCCCCGTGCAGCTCTCTGCAGCAAGTTTCTCCCCCTCCAGCCAGCTTTCAGCTGCTGCAGGGAGAGACACAGACACAGGGCATCATTCCTCGAATTGCTTCTCCAACACCGATCCTCCTCCTTGTTCTGCCTGCTTCTGATCCCCCCCCCCAGTTCTTGTGTGCCCCCCTTTCACTGTGCCGCCCCCCAGTGCTGCAGCCTTCCCTGTCCAGTAAAAAAATAACAATGTATAAAAAAATTATAATAATTAAACATTGTAATAAATAATTTAAAAAAAAATGAAAAATAAAATAATTGTAAACTTTTTTAACATTTATAAAAATAAATTATAATTTTTTTTAAATGTAAAAAACAATTAAAAAGGGCTAATTCACACAGGTTCTTTGTTATGTTTGTGTCCACTAATAATGATTTTAGTGTATTTTTTGTGAAAATAGTGTCTTGATATATTCGGGGGGAGGCCCTGCCAGGTAAGCTGTATGGGGCCCCCCGTGATTTCTCACAGCAGCCCTGCTAGGAAGGCTATTGACATTTTTTAAGAATTTACTTCAGCGTACATGAAGTTACAAAGGCACTGCATTTCTGGCAGGATCAATAGCAATCTGTACATTTTTGCAGAAAACGTTCATTGCTTTGGTCTCGGAATAATAATCTGCATTTGGTTCGCTCTTCAGGGAACATTTGACAGGCGGGGAGGAGGTGCATCACCTCTTTAAAACTTGTTTTAACCCGTTGAACCCCACACTAGCATGCAGAAACCGCCTGGGCATTTAATCCGGGGGTCTATCCCTGATGGTAGTGCTGGTACTTGGCCTGGGCATTTGAACCTGGGGTCTATCCCTGATGGTAGTGCTGGTACTTGGCCTGGGCATTTAAACCTGGGGTCTATCCCTAATGGTAGTGCTGGTACTGAGCCTGGGCATTTGATCCTGGGCTCTATCCCTGATGGTAGTGCTGGTACTGGGCATTTGATCCTGGGGTCTATCCCTGATGGTAGTGCTGGTACTGGGCCTGGGCATTTGATCCTGGGGTCTATCCCTGATGGTAGTGCTGGTATTGGGCCTGGGCATTTGATCCTGGGGTCTATCCCTGATGGTAGTGCTGGTACTGGGCCTGGGCATTTGATCCTGGGGTCTATCCCTGATGGTAGTGCTGGTACTGGGCCTGGGCATTTTATCCTGGGGTCTATCCCTGATGGTACTTGGCCTGGGCATTTGATCCTGGGGTCTATCCCTGATGGCAGTGCTGGTACTGGGCCTGGGCATTTGATCCTGGGGTCTATCCCTGATGGTAGTGCTGGTACTGGGACTGGGCATTTTATCCTGGGGTCTATCCCTGATGGTAGTGCTGGTACTGGGCCTGGGCATTTGATCATGGGGTCTATCCCTGATGGCAGTGCTGGTACTGGGCCTGGGCATTTGATCCTGGGGTCTATCCCTGATGGTACTTGGCCTGGGCATTTGATCCTGGGGTCTATCCCTGATGGCAGTGCTGGTACTGGGCCTGGGCATTTGATCCTGGGGTCTATCCCTGATGGTAGTGCTGGTACTTGGCCTGGGCATTTGATCCTGGGGTCTATCCCTGATGGTAGTGCTGATATTGGGCCTGGGCATTTGATCCTGGGGTCTATCTCTGATGGTAGTGCTGGTACTTGGCCTGGACATTTGATCCTGGTGTCTATCCCTGATGGTAGTGCTGGTACTGGGCCTGGGCATTTGATCCTAGGGTCTATCCCTGATAGTAGTGCTGGTATTGGGCCTGGGCATTTGATCCTGGGGTCTATCCCTGATGGTAGTGCTGGTACTGGGCCTGGGCATTTGATCCTGGGGTCTATCCCTTATGGTAGTGCTGGTTTTGGGCCTGGGCGTTTGATCCTGGGGTCTATTGCTGGTGGCTGCCTGGTTTCCAGAGCGCTCTGCCCTTTTAGGAGGGACCCATTCTTCCCCTAATTTAGTCGCCGATCCACTGCTATCAATTGGTTTAAATTCTTAAATCAGGATTGGAATCTGATGAGAACTCCCCGCTGCTCTCATCAGTCATGGAGAGGATGTGAAACGCCTCCTCGATGTTGTAAACATTTTTGGGCACTTTGATGATAGGCTGTGTGATGGGTAACAGATGACTGCTGACGGTGACTGATAAGTGACAGGTGACAGTCACTGATGAGTGTCTGATGGGTGACGGGTGACAGGTGACGATCACTGATGGGTGACAGGTGATGGCCACTGATGGGTGACAGGTGACGGTCACTGATGGGTGACAGGTGATGTTCACTGAAGGGTGACAGGTGATGGCCACTGATGGGTGGCAGGTGATAGCCACTGATGGGTGGCAGGTGATGGCCACTGATGGGTGACAGGTGATGGCCACTGATGGGTGACAGGTGATGGCCACTGATGGGTGGCAGGTGATGGCCACTGATGGGTGACAGGTGATGGCCACTGATGGCATACAGGTGATGGTCACTGATGGGTGACAGGTGATGGTCACTGATGGGTGACAGGTGATGGCCACTGATGGGTGACAGGTGATGGCCACTGATGGGTGGCAGGTGATGGCCACTGATGGGTGGCAGGTGATGGCCACTGATGGGTGACAGGTGATGGCCACTGATGGCATACAGGTGATGGTCACTGATGGGTGACAGGTGATGGTCACTGATGGGTGACAGGTGATGGCCACTGATGGGTGACAGGTGATGGCCACTGATGGGTGGCAGGTGATGGCCACTGATGGGTGACAGGTGATGGTCACTGATGGGTGACAGGTGATGGCCACTGATGGGTGACAGGTGATGGCCACTGATGGGTGGCAGGTGATGGCCACTGATGGGTGGCAGGTGGTCACTCTTTTTTTTTTGTTTATACACAACAAAGGAGGAGTTTGGGACTTTGTGTTAGGTGTGTAACCACCCGTAATTGCATTACATATAGACATAGTATATATATATATATATATATATATATATATACATATATATATATATATATATATATATATATATATAAAACAGATTAAAAATGTAATAAAACCAGGTATTTATTTAAATCTATTAAAGGGTTTTTGTTCATAGCGCAAAAAATTAAAATCGCAGAGGTGCTCAAATACCACCGAAAGAAAGCTCTATATTTGTGGAAAAAAAAGGGCATCAATTTTATTTGGGTACAGCATTGCACGACCGCGCAATTGTCCATTAAAGTAACGCAGTGCCGAATCGCAAAAAATGGCCTGGTCATTTAGGGGGGTAAAACCTTCCGGTCCAGAAGTGGTTAAAGGTGATAAACCATGAGGCTTTAGAACCACTGTAAAGCTTCAGTTGAAATGCGTTAGCAACTTGTGGTCTACGTGGATGTTTAGGATTGTTTGGATTTTTATAAATAAAGTGTTGGTCAGAATTTTGCATCAATTTGTACAATGCGGGGGCCTGGCTGTTGAGACGGACATTCCGGAAGGTGGTTCTGGCACAGTGGAAGAGGTCCCTTCTTCTGGCGGTACGGTTTTGCTTGCACTCCTTCACTGTAGATCATCAAACTTTAAATCTGTTGGAATGAAGAAAAAAATTTGCAGCTTTGAAATTCATTACAATTATCCTTTCTGAAATGCTGACACAAAGTAACATTCGGGTATTTTATAAGGTGAATTTCACAGAATTTGTCACAACTCTAAAGCTTTTCATGAAATCAATACTTTCTGTTGCTGTTCCAGGTGCTTTTGCAGCAATTTTGCTGTTGCCATTGATTTTTATACCAAATTATATGCTTGAAACATCACACTTGTGTACTTAGTGGTTTTTTTTTCCCCTTTGCTAACTTTCTACATGATAGGTACATCAAATATTGACTGCCCAGATGAAAGCAGAGCACGGCGCTATTCTGATACTCGGGAATCAGGACGAAAGATTTCCTATAAGTTAAAACAGCGGAAAGTTATATAGAGAAGTTCAGACCTGGATGTATTTCAGGGGTCTCTACATTTTTCAGTATGGGGGCCACATAGTATAGTTTACAAATATTCAAGGGCCAAAAAATTGTCTGTCTTTACATCAGTGTCCCAATCAGCCCCATTACATCAGTGTCCCAATCAGCCCCATTACATCAGTGTCCCAATCAGCCCCATTACTTCAGTGTCCCAATCAGCCCCATTACATCAGTGTCCCAATCAGCCCATTACATCAGGGTCCCAATCAGCCCATTACATCAGGGTCCCAATCATCCCATTACATCAGTGTCCCAATCAGCCCCATTACATCAGGGTCCCAATCAGCCTATTACATCAGTGTCCCAATCAGCCTATTACATCAGTATCCCAATCAGCCCCATTACATCAGTGTCCCAATCAGTCCATTACATCAGGGTCCCAATCAAGTTATTACATCAGTGTCCCAATCAGCCCGATTACATCAGTGTCCCAATCATCCCATTACATCAGTGTCCCAATCATCCCATTACATCAGTGTCCCAATCAGCCCATTACATCAGTGTCCCAATCATTCCATTACATCAGGGTCCCAATCAACCTATTACACCAGGGTCCCAATCATCTCACTACATCAGTGTCCCAATCAGCCCATTACATCAGGGTCCCAATCAACCCATTACATCAGGGTCCCAATCAGCCCATTACATCAGGGTCCCAATCAGCCCATTACTTCAGTGTCCCAATCAGCCCATTACATCAGTGTCCCAATCAGTCCATTACATCAGTGTCCCAATCAGCCCATTACATCAGTGTCCCAATCAGCCCCATTACATCAGGGTCCCAATCAGCCCATTACATCAGTGTTCCAATCAGCCCATTACATCAGTGTCCCAATCAGCCTATTACATCAGTGTCCCAATTAGCCCATTACATCAGGGTCCTAATCATCCCATTACATCAGTGTCCCAATCAGCCCCATTACATCAGTGTCCCAATCATCCCATTACATCAGTGTTCCAATCATCCCATTACATCAGTGTCCCAATCATCCCATTACATCAGGGTCCCAATCAGCCCATTACATCAGTGTCCCAATCATCCCATTACATCAAGGTTCCAATCAGCCCATTACATCAGTGTCCCAATCAGCCCATTACATCAGTGTACCAATAAGCCCATTACATCAGTGTCCCGATCATTCCATTGCATCAGGGTCCTAATCAGCCCATTACATCAGTGTCCGAATCAGCCCCATTACATCGGGGTCCCAATCAGCCCATTACATCAGGGTCCTAATCAGCCCCATCACATCAGGGTCTCAATCAGCCCATTACATCAGGGTCCCAATCAGCCTATTACATCAGGGTCCTAATCAGCCCATTACATCAGTGTCCCAATCAGCCCCATTACATCAGTGTCCCAATCATCTCATTACATCAGTGTTCCAATCATCCCGTTACATCAGTGTCCCAATCATCTCATTACATTAGGGTCCCAATCTGCCCATTACATCAGTGTCCCAATCATCCCATTACATCAAGGTTCCAATCAGCCCATTACATTAGTGTACCAATAAGCCCATCCCATCAGTGTCCCGATCATTCCATTACATCAGGGTCCTAATCAGCCCATTACATCAGTGTCCCAATCAGCCCCATTACATCGGGGTCCCAATCAGCCCATTACATCAGGGTCCTAATCAGCCCCATCACATCAGGGTCTCAATCAGCCCATTACATCAGGGTCCCAATCAGCCTATTACATCAGGGTTCCAATCATCCCATTAAATCAGGGTCCCAATCTGCCCATTACATCAGTGTCCCAATCAGCCCCATTACATCAGTGTCTCAATCAGCCCCATTACATCGGGGTCCCAATTAGCCCATTACATCAGTGTCCCAAGCAGCCCCATTACATCAAGGTCCCAATCAGATCATTACATCAGGGTCCTAATCAGCCCATTACATCAGTGTCCTAATCAGCCCCATTACATCAGTGTCCCAATCATCCCATTACATCAGGGTTCCAATCAGCCCATTACATCAGTGTCCCAATCAGCCCATTACATCAGTGTCCCAATCAGCCCCATTACATCAGTGTCCAAATCAGCCCATTACATCAGGGTCCCAATCAGTCCCATTACATCAGTGTCCCAATCATCCCATTACATCAGTGTCCCAATCATCCCATTACATCAGGGTCCCAATTAGCACATTACATTAGGGTCCCAATCATCCCATTACATCAGTGTCCCAATCAGCCCATTACATCAGGGTCCCAATCAGCCCATTACATCAGGGCCCCAATTAGCCCATTACATCAGTGTCCCAATCATCCCATTACATCAGGGTCCCAATCATCCCATTACATCAGGGTCCCAATCAGCCCATTACATCAGGGTCCCAATCATCCCATTAAATCAGGGTCCCAATCGGCCCATTACATCAGGGTCCCAATCATCCCATTACATCAGGGTCCCAATCTGCCCCATTACATCAGTGTCCCAATCAGATTCCACCTTGCACCAGAGCTCCCGCCCATCATAGTCTCCATCAGGGTCCCTATAATAGGCCCCCCTTACATTAGGATCCCTATCGGCCTTCTTAGAAAAAGTCGGCGTTGCACCAATTTGAACAGTTCCATTGCTGACAATAGGGTTCAACCTGTCAAATCGCATGACGAGTCGCACCGGTGTTAATGGGTGCTAAGGAGTTGATTTCCTAAAACTGGAGAGTGCAAAATCTGGTGCAGCTGTGCATAGAAACCAATCAGCTTCTAATTTCAGCTTGTTCATGTAGCACCCTCCTAGGTAGGCGCTAGCGGGAGAGTATCATTTTTGGCTCTGTCTGCCTATCAGAGGAGCAGCAGGCAAATCTATATTGCTTTCTGTCTAGTAGAGAGCAGGATCTGTTAGTGAGGTCTGCTCAGTGTGCTCATTATGTGATTCATTGAGTCTGGAGGAGTGTTTCACTCTGGTTCAATAGGGAGGCATGTTGGACAGTGGGAGGAAACCTGACCAATGGATACACAGGCTTTGATACAGTCCTGGTGATTGGTAGAGACAGGCAGTCTTGGTGCATTCTGGGATACTGTATAAAAGTCAGGAGCACATGTGCTGTGGGGTCTTTGGCTGGTGAGCAGAGTCCTGGAGGGAGGGTGGCGGCTGCCTCCTACTCTGTAGCAGTGGCACGTGGTCTCAGGAGGTCGTTCTGAGGGCCAGAGGAATGGAGCTGAACCCAGAGGTCCAGGAAAGCTGACTGAGGGGGAGACACTGGAGACCCTAGAAAAACAGTATCGTGAGTACAGGGGGTTTTGTCAAGGAGCCTGCGAAGCGACGTACAGTTACATTGTATCGCGGTAGAGAGCCGACCTGTAGCAGTATTTGTGCTGCTAGAGGTTGAAAGTGGTTAAAGTCCACAACGTCATATGACGTCTTTGGGCGGGAAGCGGTTAACCTCCCTGGCGGTATGATTATGTCTGGAAGTTTATACCAAAAGCGGTACAATTTTTTGCATGGAAATTTGGCGTTATGTATTATAGGCCTACAATTCTTAGTAAATACTGACTTAAACCTGACCAAAACAAGACTCTAGTAGACATCCCAGATGTGATAAATTTTGAAACACAAAATCATGAATTATAATCTCATAAATAATGTAATTTTATTCAATAATGCAGTAAATAAGGAAATTTGTCAAAGAAAGAAAATTCAATACACATCCTGCGTGTGATAAATCTTGAAACAAGGAACTACACAAAGTCCGACGTCACAGTCAGGACAATGGAACCTGGTTTCCTTTCAGGCTTTCTTTCCATTTCTATCGCGTTTTGAGCAGCAAACTACACACATCCTGGTCGGTGCTGCCTTTTTTGCAGTTGGCGGGATATAGTCTGCAAAGTGACGGCCGGTCAGACGTTCTGGGTTGACCACGTCAACAGCGCGACGTCCAGGTCTATTTTCAACTCCTGATGGTGTCTGGTGCTTTACAAAAATCTGCTCAGCCACCTTCCAGACAAACACGGAATGAGCAAGAGGCTTGTCACTGTTGGCTTTGTGCAGGATGTAAGCGTTCCAAAGACATTGTTCCAGAAGGTGTCTGAATATTTTTTTATAATATTTTTTTTGCTGTTTTCGCATAGCGGGATAGAAGGTCATGGCCTGATCGGCTCTGTCGACACCTCCCATTGTTTTGTTATAGTCAATCACGACCTGCGGTTTCAGCACATCTGTCCCACATTTTGTGTGGACCATGGCAGTGGAGGTAGTGTGCACAGTGCTCATGAGACACACATCCTTCTTGTCTCGCCATCTCATTGCCATCATCTTACCCTTCTGCCAGGCAACCGTTTCTCCGGTTTTTAGTTTTTTTTTGGCAAACAAAGATGGCATGTCTCGTCGGTTAGGCCTAACGGCACCATATGCGTCGGTTCTATTTTGTAGCAAAACATCATATAGTTCCGGGGACGTATAGAAGTTGTCCGTGGTCACACAATATCCCTGGTTCAGCAATGGCTCCAGAAGTGTAAGGACGGATGATGTGGCCATCCCATAGCCGCTGTACCTGGGGTTGAATTTAGTGCCTTTGCCGGAGTAAATTACCGAATTCCATATGTACCCCGTGGATGACTCGCAGAGCATATATGATTTGATGCCAAACCGCGCTCTTTTGGATGCGATGTACTGAATTCAGCTTAGGCGACCCTTGTAGGCCATCGAACTCTCATCCACACTGACGTCCCTTTCTGGCACGTAGGTCCGCTGGAAATTGGCCACAATAATTTGCCATACCTCCCAGATTTTTTTCAGTTTGGGCGCAGGATGCGTGGCCTCATCAAACTCCTCATTGTTTGTGAAGTGGAAATACTTCATAATCAGGGAGAAGCGATACTCAGACATCACGGTGCCAAAGAACGGAGTGGCCAGTAACCTGTTGGTGGTCCAGTACCATTTCTGGAACGGTTTCCCCACCAACCCCTGAAGAAAGAGGCGTCCCAGAAACAGCCACATGTCCTCTTTCGTTACCGGTTCCCACCTTCTGCTTCGGGAAAGCCTGGCATGCAGCGTAGCGGATTGCTGCTCTTGGTAGCGATTCGTCTCCGTGACAATTATTTCAATTACCTCCTCAGAGAGGAATAATTGCAGGTATGCCAGAGGGTTGTCACGCTCGACATCTACCTTCATCCCAGGTGATCCGGTGAACGAGAATCTTGGGGGCGCTACCTGGTCCGCATCGCAATCAATAGCGCACCAAGTGCGCACATCGCTCAGGTCAGGTGCAGGGTCATCGCCGTTGTCACTTGCCAGATCTGTGTCAGTGTCAGACGACAAATCACCCCATGACTCGCTATCGCTCACTTCCGCGAGCACCTCCGGGTCGCTGTTGCTGCCGCTGTCACTCAGCTGGTCCAAAAGCGCTTTAGACTGGCGCTTTTTTGATGCCATAATATATCGATTTTTTTGGGCACAAATCACAAGTATAATGTCAGAAGGGGCACTGTACTGTCAGATCTGAGGTAATCTGTGGTGATACAGTGTAATCCTCTCAGATTACATTGTATCACCTCTTTTATTTATTTTTACTTTTCAAAATTCCCGCCCAGTTCCGCTCCCGTGCGCCGCCTCTGCTCGCAGGGAACGGAACCAGGAAGTCAGAAGCCGGTCACCCGGCGATCGGAGCGAAGGACATCGCTGGATTGCCGGGACAAGGTAAGTGCATTACTCGGGGAGCTAAGGGGGCTCCGCTGGCACTCTGCAATACTACCCCGAGCGTGACTCGGGGTTACCGCTCCTGATAGAAAAAATTAACCCCGAGTCATGCTCGGGATCACCGCCAGGGAGGTTAACATGGCCCTCCATAACAGTCCCAGTTTCTTATGTGGCCCCTTGGAAAAATGAATTGCCCACCCCTGGGCTATAAAAAAAATGAAATCTTTGGCTGGATTACCACTTTACAAGTGTCGCCAAACAGTTGACCTCGGACTTCTTTCAGGCCGGGCTCTGAGACGGATACTTTGTATTTTTTTTTTCCGTCAGTTGACTTTGGACCCCTTTCAGGACGGGCTCTGAGACGGATACTTTGTATTTTTTCCATTCAGGCCGGGCTCTGAGATGGATACTTTGTATTTCTTTCCATCAGTTGACCTTGGGCTCCTTTCAGGCCGGGCTCTGAGATGGATACTTTGTGTTTCCTTCCATCAGTTAACCTTGGGCCCCTTTCAGGCCGGGCTCTGAGATGGATACTTTGTGTTTCCTTCCATCAGTTAACCTTGGGCCCCTTTTAGGCCGGGCTCTGAGATGGATAGTTTGTATTTCTTTCCATCAGTTAACCTTGGACCCCTTTCAGGCCGGGCTCTGAGATGGATACTTTGTGTTTCTTTCCATCAGTTGACCTTGGGCCCCTTTTAGGCCGGGCTCTGAGACGGATACTTTGTATTTTTTTCCATTCAGGCCGGGCTCTGAGATGGATACTTTGTATTTCTTTCCATCAGTTGACCTTGGGCTCCTTTCAGGCCGGGCTCTGAGATGGATACTTTGTGTTTCCTTCCATCAGTTAACCTTGGGCCCCTTTCAGGCCGGGCTCTGAGATGGATACTTTGTGTTTCCTTCCATCAGTTAACCTTGGGCCCCTTTTAGGCCGGGCTCTGAGATGGATACTTTGTGTTTCCTTCCATCAGTTAACCTTGGGCCCCTTTCAGGCCGGGCTCTGAGATGGATACTTTGTGTTTCCTTCCATCAGTTAACCTTGGGCCCCTTTTAGGCCGGGCTCTGAGATGGATAGTTTGTATTTCTTTCCATCAGTTGACCTTGGACCCCTTTCAGGCCGGGCTCTGAGACGGATACTTTGTGTTTCTTTCCATCAGTTGACCTTGGGCCCCTTTTAGGCCTGGCTATGAGACGGATACTTTGTATTTCTTTCCATCAGTTAACCTTGGGCCCCTTTCAGGCCTGGCTCTGAGATGGATACTTTGTATTTCTTTCCATCAGTTAACCTTGGGCCCCTTTCAGGCCGGGCTCTGAGATGGATACTTTGTATTTCTTTCCATCAGTTAACCTTGGGCCCCTTTCAGGCCGGGCTCTGAGACGGATACTTTGTATTTCTTTCTATAATACATCCTAATGTGAAGCCTGAACACCAACACAGAGATATTCATAGATAATTGAGTCTGGCATTCTTAAAACAATTATGTTGAGATGGAAACCTCTTCTTCTTATGCGTGCTTAGAAAGATCATTTCAAACCTCATGGGCTGATGGAACCCCCGTCACGTTTTTCTCTAGAAGGCGCCTGGCGTTATCGCGTGTCGTCATGGGATTTGAGAATTGCGCTGTAATCCCAGAATAATGGCTCTTCTCACATTCAGTATGGAACTTGATAAAAACGTTTATCGTGATTAGATAAGAGGGGAGAAAACATGTGTTGTCTTGTCTGCTTCCAGAGGAAAATATCTTATTTTAATGCTCGGATGGTTAAGATTCCATGTTTGCATTTGTTTGATTTATGATGTCCCAGTTGGCTGCGAGATATTCAGCGGCAGAAAAAATAGTAATACATTTAGCTGTATAGAACAACGTCTTATAGATAATAAGAATTTAAAGCGGAGTTCCAAGAAAAAAAAAAATAATCTCAAACAAAAGAACCCTCCCCCCCCCCCCACCTTCTTTTTAGATTTTTTTTTTCTTTTTCGTACCTTTTTGGCACGTTTCCTTCGGGACTTCCGTCCCATGTCACCGCGGTGTAAGTTAACCACTTCTGGACCAGAAGGATTTCCCCCCCTAATGATGAGGCCTTTTTTTGCGATTCAGCACTGCGTTACTTTAACTGACAATTGCGCGGTCGTGCGACGCTGTACCCAAAAAAAATTTATGTTTTTTTTCCCCCCACAAATAGAGCTTTCTTTTGGTGGTATTTGATCACCTCTGTGTTTTTTTTTTTTGATGTAAAGAAAAAATGAGCGACAATTTTGAAAAAAAAAGCTGTATTTTTCACTTTCTGCTATAAAACATTCCCAATAAAAAAAAAAAATTAAAAATCAAATTTTTTTATCATTTTTGGCCAATTTGTGTTTTGCTACATGTATTTGGTAAAAAAAAAAAAAAACGCAATAAGCGTATTTTGATTGGTTTGAGCAAAAGTTATCGCATCTACTAACTACGGGAAAGATTTATGTCATTTGTATTATTTTTTTTTTTTTTTACTATCTGCGATTTTTTGCAGGACTGCGACATTGCAGCAGACAGATTGGACCCCTAACTGACACGTTTGGGGGGACCAGTGACATTACTACAGTAAACAGTGCTAAAAATATGCACCGTTAGTCCCGGTTCACACTACCACGACTTGTCAGGCGACTTGGCCGCCTGACAAGTCGCGGTCCATTCAGTGCAATGGGAAACATTCTAATAGGAGCGACTCAAGTCCCTCCGACTTAGAAAATAGTTCCTGTACTACTTCGGGGCGACATCGGAGCGACTTGCATTGACTTCCATTATGTGAAGTCCGTGCAAGTCGCGCCGAAGTCGCGGTGCACGCAACTTCACTAGTCGCCCCCGAAGTCGGATCGCCATAGTGTGAACCGACACTTACTGTAATAATGACACTGGCAGGGAAGGGGTTAACACAGTGGGTGATCAAGGGGCTAAATGTGAGCCTAGGGCAGTGATGGCGAACCTTGGCACCCCAGATGTTTTGGAACTACATTTCCCATGATGCTCAACTACACTGCAGAGTGCATGAGCATCATGGGAAATGTAGTTCCAAAACATCTGGGGTGCCAAGGTTTACCATCACTGGCCTAGGGGATCAAAATAAGCTTATTGCGATTTTTTTAACCAAAAATATGTAGCAGAAAACAAATTGGCCTAAAATGTTAAAACATTTTGATTTTTAATTTTTTTTTTTTTGGGGGGGGGGGATATTATCCACTTTACCACCAGAGGATTTTGCTGTCTTACGTCCAGACCACTTTTTGCGATTCGGCACTGTGTGAATTTAACTGACAATTGCGCGGTCGTGCGCCGCTGTACCCAAACAAAATTTTCGTCCTTTTTTTCCCACAAACAAAGCTTTCTTTTGGTGGTATTTAATCACCTGTGCGATTTTTACTTTTTGCGCTGTAAACAAAAAAAGAGCGACAATTTTGAAAAAATAACAATATTTTTAACATTTTTTATATGAAATTCCCCCCCCCCCAAAAAATGTAAAAATCAAAATTTGTTTTCTGCTACCTATGTTTGGTAAAAAAGAATCACAATAAGCGGATTTTAATTGGTTTACGCAAAAGTTATTGCGTTTACTAACTACGGGAAAGATTTCACTATTGCAAAAAGATCCCCTGGGGTGGGACTTTGAATGGCAAAAACCAGAGTTTGAGTAAGTTTGAACAGCTTTATTTGTACAATCTAGAACATTCATAGACAAAACGTGGAAGTAATTGTGTACATAAATGAAAAACATATAGTGATTAAAAACAAGTGGCCGAACAATACATCACAGATAAGAATGGCTGGGATTTCTTGGAGCGAAGGGACCAGACGCGTTTCGGTTGGTAACCTTTCTCAGTGGTCCAGCAGAAAAAATCTCAGACTAGAGATGTGAAACAAATTACGGTCATTAGAAAGAAGGCATAATAGAAAAATATTGCATATAAAAACATTTACATCCATATTTTCTACAAGATGTCTGTTACACCCATATAGGGTCATCAAATTTCACAGCATAATTTCATATCAACGAGTATTTACATACCTTGAAAAAACATCCTAAGTGTGATGTGGAAGAAAAGGCCACAAAGCTTAAAAAACAGAGCCAGAGATGTCTCTGGCTTGTATTATCGACAGAATTCACCGGGTATCAGCCTCTCCAGGTCTTTGTCTGGCCTTTAAACATAATTTTGTACCAATTGACATGTCAAGTATCAAGGTGCAGATGGCTATATGAGACGGGAGGGGTGCAGCCGTCCCATAGGAGACTCCCACGAGGATCACCAAAAAGGTGGCCCACACTGTGCGGCGTCTGTGAATAGAATATTAGTGGATATTAATCTGGCCCATATTGTGTGTCCATACCTACAATGGATATCGTACAGGATTGTAAAGTTGTATACGACTTTACCAATTACTTCCACGTTTTGTCTATGAATGTTCTAGATTGTACAAATAAAGCTGTTCAAACTTACTCAAACTCTGGTTTTTGCCATTCAAAGTCCCACCCCCAGGGGATCTTTTTGCAATAGTCTTTACTTAGGGATGCTGGCAATTTCCAGGGTAACCACCGCATCCGAATTCACTATTCCAAGGGAAAGATTTCTGTCATTTTTGGTGTTTTTTTTTTTAACGCGTAATGGCGGCAATCTGCAATTTTTTTTTTGCGGGACTGCGACATTGCGGCGGACAGATCGGACCCTTGACTGACATTTTTGACACTTTTGGGGGTACCAGTGACATTTCTATATTAATCAGTGCTATAAATATGCACTGTTACTGTAAAAATGACACTGGCAGGGAAGGGGTTAATTTTATTGGAGAGGGAGGGGTTAATGTATGCCTGGTGCTTACTGACGTGTGTGGGGGGAGGTGACTGAGTGACACAGGGACAGATCGCATGTTCAGCTATGCTGAACCCTGCAATCTGTCACTCCTTGTCACTTAGGAGATCCGCCTAATTTGTTTACACAAGTAGGCGAATCTCCAAACTGGATTCCCCGACGATCGGGGAAGAGCAGCGGCGATCGCCGCCGCTCCTCCCCTGGCCCGACTCCCGCTGTGACTGAAAACAGCGGGAGCGCGCGAGCGCCGCCTACAGGGGGAGGAGTCCAGCAAGGACGGAATCGAGCCACTTTGCCGCAGAACGGTCAACGTGACCGGTCGGCAAGTGGTTATATAGCAGAATGTAAAAATTATTGTTTTTTTTCAGAACTGTCGCTATTTTTTTGTTTATAGTGCAAAAAATAAAAATCGCACAGGTGATCAAATACCACCAAAAGAAAACTCTATTTGTGGGGAAAAAAGGACATCAGGTACAGCGTCGCACGACCGCGCAATTGTCCATTAAAGTAACGCAGTGCTAAAAAATAAATAAATAAATAATAATAAAAAAAAAAGGAACGCAGTGCTGAATTGCAAAATATGGCCTGGTCATTAAGGGGGGAAATCCTTCCGGTCCAGAAGTGGTTAGGCACGCACCAATCAGGACAGCTGTCTGCGCTTATTTTATTATTAATTTGATTGGGTTTTATTGGCAAGCTTTGTTCCCTCTACAACTTTTCCCTTCGGTAACAACGAACTGACCTACGAGTGATTCACGGCCGCAAATTCATTCTGGGGCTCTGCCACCTCAAAATATTTCTCCGCAGCCAACTTTGGATATTCAGTGAGCGTAGCAGAGTAAGCAGACAGCTCGCGATGACTTTGAATAATGTATGGAGGTTTGCATATGACATTTAATATGCGTTTCATGTGAGCCAACAGCTTAATTACATCTGGGTGACATTTAATTTCAGGCTCCAGATTATTTTCCTCCCGTTACCTGATTCCATTTTAAACACAGAATGAAATATTTAGGAAGAGACGTAAAAATAGTTATAAAAAAAAAAAAACCTCGTCTTTGTTTAGAACGGCGCAGTCTGCTGAATCGCGAAGGGGATGCTCAGGCTGCGTTTTGCTGACTTGCAGAATGTTAATATGAATTTGTTTTGCTCTGAGGTATCTCGGTGCATGTATAATGTTTAAATAATGCAGAACGGGTTATGTGAATAATGCAGAGCGGGTGATGTGAATTCCTGCGACGTTGTGGCGTGGTGCCGGCGGACGGGGCAGCATGCATTTTGGCACGCTTTGCAATCTTAAAGGCAAACTCCAGCTGAAATTGGAAGGGAAGTTTTCTAAGACATATGGGGACACCATTGTACTTCCCAGAGGCGTAACTAGAACCTTCAAGACCCTTTGTGCTAGGGTGGGTTGCCAGTTAGGCAGCCAAACTGGCCAAGTGCTGTACTTCTGCAGGGGAAGGGGGGATTCTGTCCACTGGGGTATCCTTGGGGATCCCCAGAGAAGCCTAAGGAATGAAGAAAGGATGAGAGCACCTCAGAGTCAGAGGTACTAATGAGAGTAGTGCTAGTTCTGGCCACTGGTCAAGCAGGCAACTACCAACTTTAACTAGCAAAACTCTTATCAGAGGTGTAACTAGAACCTTCAGGGCCCCGATGCAAGAAACCATGAAGGGCCGCCCCGGACCCCTGGTCGGGGCCCTTCCCTTCAAGCCTGGGGCTCTTCCCACTGATCCTGGGACCCTTTACTCTCGTTGTGGGGCCCTTTATTACGGTCCCACAGTGGGACCCTTTCACAAGTTCTGCAGTGGGCCCCCTTCCTGCCATCTTGGGGCCTCCCCACGGTGGTGGAATGCCAGGGCTCGGTTGCAAGTGTGACCTTTGCGATCCTGGAAGTTCACCCACTGCTGTCAGTAGTTTTTATTTTTTGGTATATTAGATGTATTATTTTTTAGCATTTTATTAAAATTTTTTACAATGTCACTGACTATGACTCTGTCCATTCAGAAAAGGAAGGAGCTGGTAAATTACATATTTACCGACCCCTTCCTGGTTCTCTATTGTGACACATCCCCTGCAGCAGCCGGTAGGAGAGGGAAGGGAGCACAGTGTGGGGGGGGGGGGGGGACCAGGGGAGCACACAGGGGCCCAGAGACAGCAGAACACAAGTGAACTGGATAGGAGGAGTGGCGGGGGCAGCATACAGAGGAACCAATCTTCTCCATTTTTCTCCTGCAGCTACAGGGGGAAAAAGGAGGACAGTGATTCCTCTACATTCTGCCTCCGCCGCCCCTCCTATCCATGTGTACAGGGGAGCCGCACACGCCCCCTGGAGCATGGGGCCCGGTTGCAATGGAACCCCTGTAGTTATGCCCCTGATACTTCCTAGAGCAGCCTTACTCCCAGGGCTTTTTTTCTCAGAGAATAGGCGCAGGATCTCCCCCTTTTGGATGTATCCCTTGCCTCAGCCCCTACCTACCTCCAAGCACTGTTCCTTGGTTCCACCCCCTACCCACCACCCAGTGCTGCCCCTTTTAGAGAATACAGAACCAAGTAACACTTATTGGTAACCATAACAAGAAAAACATTAAGATAGACCCCCTGCAGCCAATTACAACAGACCCCCCCCCCCCCCAGCCACAAAACATCCCCACAGCAACAATATACCCCCCAGCAAGCAATAGATCCCCACAGCAACAACGGACCCCCCCAGAAACAATAGTGGACCTCCTGCAACAAAACACCCCCCTCCTCCAGCAACAATAGACCTCAGCAGCAACAACAGATCTCCTCACAGACAGCATCAATAGTAACATAGTAAGTGAGGTTGAAAAAAGACACAAGTCCGTCCAGTTCAACCAATGATTTCTGTGTGTGTGTTTGCTATTAACCGTACATTATATACCCCTGTGTGTTGTACATTGTATACCCCTGTATGTTGTACATTGTATACCCCTGTATGTTGCACATTGTATACCCCTGTATGTTGTACATTGTATACCCCTGTATGTTGTACATTGTATACCCCTGTATGTTGTACATTGTATACCCCTGTATGTTGTGGTCTTTAAGGTGCCCATCTAATAGTTTCTTGAAACTATCAATGCTCCCTGCTGATACGACTGCTTGTGGAAGAGAATTCCACATCCTTACTGCTCTGACAGTGAAGAACCCTTTACTCAGTTTAACCTCCCTGGCGGTCTGATTATGTCAGGATTTCTGTGCTAAAAGCGGTACATTGTTTTGCATGGAAATCTGTTGTTTTATATTTTAAGATTCACTTTTCACTGCGATCCCCCGCGGTCCTTCTTCCATCCTCCCCCACCGTCCTCCCGCTGTCCTCCCGCCATGTGCTTGGCAGATGCCGGCACCTGTCTTCCGGTTCCCTTCCCTGTGAGCGTTGTGCCGCAGGGGGGTGGAACCGGCGGCAAATTCAAAAATGTAAAGACACCAAATGAGATGATAGAAAGCTGTGATCCTAACGGATTACACTGTATCATCCCATTTCACCACAGGATTTCACCTGGTGACTTTTCCAGTGTCCTGCCTGTGCTTTTCCAGGGCTTTGTGCCTGGAAAATAGAGAACGACCATGGCGTCCAAAAAGCGTTCATTTTGCGCAAAAGCGATTTTAGACTAACTGGAAAACAGCGACAGTGAAACGGAGTTACTTGAAGAACTGAGCGATAGAGATTCGTGGGAAAATTGATCATCAGGTACGGAAAGTGAGGACAGCGACGATTCTGATGTCTCTTTCTGGCACATCGCTTCGTTGGAAATTCTGAAGAATCATTTGATATTCTTCCCAAATTCCACAAGCGATGTGCCAGAAAGAGACATCAGAATCGTCGCTGTCCTCACTTTCCTTACCTGATGACCAATTTTCCCACGAATCACTTGTCACACTTGCGACCGGGCCCTGGCATTCCACCACCGGTGGGAGGCCCCAAGATGGCACCCCCACAGCTCCTGGGAGAGTCGCATTTTCAGCCGAGTTCAGCGGGTTCAAGTCCACATGCACCACCAAATCTGAGCTGCTTAGTAAGTCCATGCAATTTTCTTTCCAATCCTCTATTATTATATCATTTTTGGTACTTTTTGACATACTGTATATGTCTTTTTAGATACGCATCAATTACCTGCTCCTGATGAAGTGGAATATGTCCCACAGAAACGCGTCGAGCCATATATCATTATGTACTCATAGCTCCACACTTGATTTATTGCACCAATTGTGCGATTTGGGACATGCCTACCAGGTCATATCTTCAGTGTTGTTCATTCCATACCAACATTTAAATTTGTATTTTTGTTGGATGTTATGCTATTGTTATTGCAACAATAAATATGTTTTTTAATCCCATTGGCCCGGTCACATGTCTCATTTAAAGTCTCGACCCCCCTTTTTATTACAATATGGCAGGAAGGGGGCCCACTGCAGAACTTGTGAAAGGGTCCCGCTGCGGGACCGTAATAAAGGACCCCACAACGAGAGTAAAGGGCCCCAGGATGAGTGGGAAGAGCCCCAGGCTTAAAGGGAGGGGTCCGGGGGGCCCTTCATGGTTTCTTGAAACGGGGCCCTAAAGGTTGTAGTTACGCCTCTGAGCTGCTTCTACATGTTTTCTAACTTTGGTGTCTGGGGTTGGGTGTTTTTCACCCCTGTTTTATATGAGGTTGTATATTTTCCAATAAAGATTAGTTCAATTTTTGTACCTTACACACAGTGCTGTATTTTGGCCTAGGCCAACAAGGCCAGGGCCTAGGGCGGCACTTTGCAGGGGGGCAGTAAAAAAGCCACCCCCCCCCACCTGAGACTCTATTGGCTACTGGTTGCCAGAGCCGCCTCTCTCACCCCCCCCCTCTCTCACCTCCCTCTCTCTCTCTCTCACCCCCTCTCTCTCTCTCTTTCTCTCACCTCCTCTCTCAGCCCCCTTCACTTTCTCTCTCGCCTCTCTCTCTCTCCTCTCTCTCTCTCTCTCTCTCCCCCCTCCTCTCTCACTTACTCACCCCCCTCTCTCTCCTCTCTCTCTCTCACTCACCCCCCCTCTCTCTCATCCCCTCTCTCTCTCTCTCTCTTTCACCCCTCCCCTCTCTCTCTCACCATTGCCCTAACCCCTCACCTCTCTCTCTCCCCTCTCTCTCTCTCACCCCTCTCTCTCTCTCTCTCTCTCACACTCCCTCTCTCTTTCTCTCTCACCCCCTCTATCTCTCACCCCTCTCTATTTGTCTCTCACCCCCTCTCTCTCTAATCCCCCTCTCTCTCACATCCCCCCTCTCTCTCTCACCTCCTCTTCTCTCTCTCTCATCCCCCTCTCTCTCTCTCACCCCCACTCTCTCTCCCATCCCCCTCAACCACCCCCCTCTCTCTCTCACCCCCCATCTCTCTCTCCCTCCCTCACCCACCCCCTCTCTCTCTCTTCCTCTCTCTCCCCCACCCCCTCTCACCCCCCCCCTCGCGAGATCACAGGGGTTCATGCAGGGACTTGTAGTCCTTCAATTTTGGAGGGAGTCACATCCGTTAAAAAGGAAGGAGTGGGGCAAATTTACATAGGAGGGGGAGGGGGGGGGGGTGGCGCCCAATTTTAGTCTTGCCTAGGGCAGCACAAAACCAAAATACACCACTGCTTACACACCGCTGTGGGTTCTCCTGTACAACTCCCCCTCCCTTTTCTTTCCCCACCCCCCTTTTTTTTTTCTCCCCTTTGCTACTTATGTAGTCCCACTACACCTGGTCAGAAAAGACCAATAATGTCATCTCTGCGCGTCTGCTGAAGCGTGGCGCATTTCTTTTCCTGTTGGGAAAGCTCGAGTTTGCATGCGTTGCGGTGATGCACAAGATATGAACCTTGCCTAAACTCCCTTTTTTAAGGCCACAGTACATCCAGAATATTTTCCTCTTCGGATAATAGGCACGCCGAACACCAGAATTTAGAAAAAAAGAAAAGCTTCAAAGTTTAATAGCTGCCGTCCCGGACTCTGTAATTTAAAACATTACAGGAAGGAGGCCCAGAAGTCAGAAGATAATGATTTCTGCGGCGGCTGAAGGCATTTTGTCAGGCAAAGAAGTGTGATTGGCGTACTTTTTTTTTTTTTAGAAGATGTTTCAGGCTGTAGGTAGGTGGATACAATGATAAAAAGTTTGTAATATAATTTGAAGTCTAATAATATAGAACTATGACTGTAAACTATCATTTGTTGGAGTTGTTTGGCCAACTAGAAAGTTAAGAGCCAGTAAAAGAACATTTGAACATCAGAGACGACTTTCATGGATAAATGTGGAGGAGTGTCAGGAATTTATCCGAAGACGTCAAAGATTCCAATATTCCAGTGATTTGCTGTCTAGATTTACACAGAATACAAAGATACAGATTGTCTCATTCTGTCTAAAGTGGCAGCTAAGAACGCAAAACTGTATTGTGATATTATACGTATACTTTAAGAGATGCTTCTAAAAAAACATTTGCATTTGTCCAGCGCAAATGCTGGCACATTTGTTCTGTGCAAATGTTCTTCTGTTTTCACTACAGGTGTGTTATCCGTTCATAAAAAATTAGAATGGTTTGGGAAAATACCACATTACGGCCACTAGATGGGGTTGAGGATCATAGGAAATATGATTATTACCTTTGACTCTTAGTTTCAAATCCTCAGCTCCATCTAGTGGCCATAATGCTGTATTTCCCCAAACCACTCTTTTTCTTTAATAATTCATATTTATCCTACAGTATTTATGAAATAGCCTGGGAAAAATTAATTTTGCTCTGTTTGCAAATAACATTTTCCTATCTGTTCTGTATGCTACTTCATGGTCCCCATACTGTGAACCTAAAGATTGTTCCAGTCTAGGCTATCTGTTCTGGAAGCTACTTCATGGTCCTCAGCCATAAACCTAAAGATTGTTCCAGTCTAGGCTCTCTGTTCTGAAATATACCTCATGGTCTCCAGCCATGAACCTCAAAGATTGTTCCACTCTATACTATCTGTTCTGAAAGATACCCCATGGTCTCCAGCCATGAACTTAAAGATTGTTCCAGTCTAGACTATCTGTTTTTCAAGATACCTCATGGTCTCCAGCTGTGATCCTAAAGATTGTTCAAGTCTAGCTTATCTGTTCTTCAAGCTAAGTCATGGTCCCCAGCTGTAAACCTAATGAGTGTTTCAGTCTAGCCTATCTGTTCTGCATGCTACTTCATGGTCCCTAGCCTTAAACCTAAAGATTGTTCCAGTCTATACTATCTGTCCTGCAAGATACCTAGTGGTCTCCAACCATAAACTTGAAGATCGTTCCGGTTTAGACTATCTGTTCTGCAAGCTACTTCATGGTCCCCAGTCGTAAACCTAAAGATCGTTCCAGTTTAGACTATCTGTTTTGCAAGATACCTTATGGTCTCCAGATATGATCCTAAAGATTGTTCCAGTCTAGCTTATCTGTTCTTCAAGCTACTTTATGGTCCCCAGCTGTGAACCTAAAGATTGTTTCAGTCTAGCCTATCTGTTCTGCAAGATACCTAATGGTCCCCAGCCATGAACTTAAAGATTGGTCCACTCTAGACTATCTGTTCTACAAGCTACTTCATGGTCCCCAGCCATAAACCTAATGATTGTTCCAGTCTAGACTATCTGTTTTGCAAGCTACTTCATGGTCCCCACCTATAAACCTAAAGATTGTTCCAGTCTAGCTTATCTGTTCTTCAAGCTACTTCATGGTTCCCAGCTGTGAACCTAAAGAGTGTTTCAGTCTAGCCTATCTGTTCTGCATGCTACTGCATGGTCCCCAGCCATAAACCTAAAGATTGTTCCACTCTAGACTATCTGTTCTGCAAGCTACTTGATGGCCCCCAGCCATAAACCTAAATATTTTTCCAGTCTAGACTATCTGTTCTGCAAGCTACTTCATGGTCCCCACCTATAAACCTAAAGATTGTTCCAGTCTAGCTTATCTGTTCTTCAAGCTACTTCATGGTTCCCAGCTGTGAACCTAAAGAGTATTTCAGTCTAGACTATCTGTTCTGCAAGCTACTTCATGGTCCCCAGCCATGAACCTAAAGATTGTTCTATTCTAGCTTATCTGTTCTGCAAGCTGCTTCATGGTCCCCAGCCATGGTGTACAAAGCATTTCTTCAGTCTCCTTTTCCTCAGTAACTTTGTCTAGATTCAGATGATGTCATTAGTCGGTTGCAGGCAGAAGTAAGCATTTCCTCAGTCTCCATTCCCACAGTGCTCAGATGCAACATTGTAACAGACATTTGTGTCAGACATTTGTGAATGTCCTTAAAAGCAATATTCGGCTTTGCAGCTTCTGCATTTCTTTTATGCAGGGGTTTCCTCCTGTGTAACCTGCAATGTAAAGGGAAGTCATTGTATTTCCATATATATGATGTGTACACCATCACCAGATACAGATCATGAACACATGCAGTAGATCCCCTGTCCCTGTTGTGCTAAGCCGTTTCTGTATATTGGGTCAGGCTGATCCTTCACATGGATGTCTCATGCCATTCTAATTGAGTGCGCGGGTCCCGATGGCGATTGCTACCTGATTCCTGTCAATGGTCATTTCTTCCGTCTGGTGAAGAGAAATGAGGCGGATAACTGAAACTGGCAATTCCCCGGCAGGAGGAAGTGTCAGGAGGGCGTTCGCGTGTCACGGTATAATATAAGCAGCAGGGAACGGGAGCGGAGCTGGATTGGCATCCAGTACAGTTCATGGCGGTGAGCAGGAAATATATTAAATTAGATTTGTTTACAGCAAAAGTGGTGTGTCAGTAAGATTTGGGGGGGGTTCTCACTCGTGTCTCACTAATTCTCACTAATTCCCCAAACGGCTTCACTTGTACCCTCTTGTTACCCAAGCAATGCATACAGTGGGTATAGAAAATAATCACCCCTCTTTTAAATAATAGAATTTTGTTGCTTTGCGGCCTGAAATGAAGACAGACACAGTTTTTGTTTTATCCAGCTGCATTTATAAGTGCAACTTATAACATCCAAGTGAAAGATATAATAAAAAAAATGCAAAAACAGAATCACTGAGTTGAGAAAAGGATCACCCCCTCCCCCCCCTCCTAAAGATGACTTGTAAACTCAATCAGGTGTAGCTAATCACCTTCTCATCGGCACAAAAAGCCATTTGACTTTCAACTGTGATCAGCTGTGGTGGTTTTGATTAGCTCATCATGAAAATAGCTTTCCTGGAGCATTTCAGTCCCTGGTTGTGCAACTGAAGCAAACAATCAACTATGGGTGGCAAGGCACTGTCACCGGGTTCTCCGGGATAACGTTGTAGACAGGCAGAGGTCAGGGGATGGCTACAAAAGCTTTATCAATGCCTAGATGCAGAGTAAAGTCTATTATTAGGAAGTGGAAGGTATTTGGTACAAAACAGACCCTCCGTGGATCAGGACGTCGCTCCAAACTGGATAAAAGAGCCAGGAGGAAACTGGTCAGAGAGGCCACCAAGAGGCCTACAGCAACTCTGACAAAGAGAAAGAGTGGGCATTGTGTGCATGTGAAAACGATATCACAAATTCTCCACAAATGTGGATTGTATGGGAGGGTTGCAGGAAAAAAGCCAATCCTCAATAAAGGCCACATGCAGTCATCACTGAGCTTTGCCAAAACGCACCTTGAAGATTCTGAGGCCACATGGAAAAAGGTGTTCTGGTCAGATGAGACTAACCATGAATAATTTGGCCTCAACAACAAACGAGGAAATCCATCCAAAGAACACAATTCCTACAGTATGGGGTGGTACTATCCTGTTATAGGGGTGTTTGTTTGTCTGCAGCAGGGACTGGAGCACTTGTCAGGATAGTAGGAAAAATTGATGGGGCAAAATACTGACACAAGATGGTGATCCTTTTTCCAACTCATTGATTCCATTTTTGAATTTTTTAAAACATTTTATGACATGTTTGTGTATAATCTTTCACTTGGATGTTATAAGTTGCACTGAGTAAATACAGGTGGATAAAACAAAAACTGTGTTTGTCTTCATTTTAGGCCACAAAGGGAAGGACAGATGTTCTAGGGAATGCCCAGCCTGAATACTGAGCAGGACCAAGCCAATCCCTGGGGAGGTGTGCCCAGTAGGGGGCTGGGAGAGCTGTTAAATTGTTTGGAGCCCTGAGGAGATTCCTTTCTCCTTCCTGAAGGGTAGATCACTAAGCTGAAAGGAGGAGGGGGACACTTGCCCCTGGAGCCCCTTAAACTGGGCAGTGAGCAATCTACCAGGGACTGCACCTATAGACTGATCCTGTTCCAAAATTTAGTTAGTAGAGCCTCATATTTGTTCTGTAAGCTACTTCATGGTCCCCACCCATGAACCTAATGACTGTTCCAGTCTAGGCTATCTTTTCTGCAAGCTACTTCATGGTCCCCAACCATGAACCTAAATACTGTTTCAGTCTAGCTTATCTATTCAGCAAGATACTTCATGGTCCCTATCCATGAACCTATAGACCAGCCTTTCTCAACCTGTCCAACACAGAGGAACCCTTGAAATAAATTTCTGGTCTCGTGGAACCCCTGCTTAAAATTAAAAATCTACAACTCATGACACATTAGTGTGACAGTCAGTGGGAAGAATACTCCTTACTCTTCTCATCATTGGGAAGAATTACCCCCCTTACAGTTACAGATAGCTAAAAGGAACAATGGTGTCATTGGGAACTTATCTGAGGGGCAGAAATTGCACATTTCTCAAGGAACCCCTAAGAACCTCAGGAGGAACCCTGCTTGAGAAATACTGCTATAGACTGTTCTAGTCTAGCCTATCTGTTCTGTAAGCTACTTCATGGTCCCCAGCCATGAACCTATAGATTGTTCCAGTCTAAACATATCTGTTCTGCAAGCTACTTTATGGTCCTCAGCCGAAAACCTATAGACTGTTCTAGTCTTGCCTATCTCTTCTGCAAGCTACTTCATGGTCCCCAGCTATGAATCTAAAGACTGCTCTAGTCTAGCCTATCTGTTCTGCAAGCTACTTCATGGTCCCCAGCCGTGAACCTATAGACTGTTCCAGTCTAACCATTATCTGTTCTGCAAGCTACTTTATGGTCCCCAGCCCAAAACCTATAGACTGTCCTAGTCTTGCCTATCTCTTCTGCAAGCTACTTCATGGTCCCCAGCTATGAATCTAAAGACTGCTCCAGTCTAGCCTATCTGTTCTGCAAGCTACTTCATGGTCCCCAGCCGTGAACCTATAGACTGTTCCAGTCTAACCATATCTGTTCTGCAAGCTACTTTATGGTCCCCAGCCAAAAACCTATAGACTGTTCTAGTCTTGCCTATCTCTTCTGCAAGCTACTTCATGGTCCCCAGCCGTGAACCTATAGACTGTTCCAGTCTAACCATATTTGTTCTGCAAGCTACTTTATGGTCCCCAGACGAAAACATATAGACTGTTCTAGTCTTGCCTATCTCTTCTGCAAGCTACTTCATGGTCCCCAGCTATGAATCTAAAGACTGCTCTAGTCTAGCCTATCTGTTCTGCAAGCTACTTCATGGTCCCCAGCCGTGAACCTATAGACTGTTCCAGTCTAACCATTATCTGTTCTGCAAGCTACTTTATGGTCCCCAGCCGAAAACCTATAGAATGTCCTAGTCTTGCCTATCTCTTCTGCAAGCTACTTCATGGTCCCCAGCCATGAACCTAAAGACTGTTCCAGTCTAGCTGCATCTGATTAACTGTGTGCCTGGCTGCCTCTCTGCACTGTAGTGGGAAGGTACTGGTTAATCTAGGTGGCCCCTAATGGGTAAGCGCTACACTTGTGTGTACCCTCCAGCTGCTACACATTGGCTCTTTCATATTAAAAAAAGGAAGTTGCCAATTGTTGTTCCAGTGAAACAGCCCCCCCTCCCCTAAGTACTGTGTTTATAGACGATAAAATAGTTGACATGGAAAGAAACATGTTGCATCAAATATTATGATGTGAACTGTATCATTTGCTACAGTGTTGATTGATGGTAGAATAGGTCATTTTTGGCATCAGCCAAACCTCACCATCTGTTAGTACAAGCCGGTAATATTCGGTCAGCGTCGTTCTTGGCAGGAAGAAGGGAGCCTGAGATTGAGCGATTAGCCTTGATGCGTGTGGCATTCAAATGGCAACATTTTTTATGAATTACGCTAACTAAAAAGTTAAGTAACACAGAACAAAATGTTTGTTACCTGTAGTAACCATTGGAACTCATTGTTCGGTGATCTGGATTTAGTTAACTTAACTGAAAACTCCACTGTACTAAGTTAAAAAATATTCGACCCACCGAGAATTGGAAACCGCAGTAAAAGTCAAGTTGCGAAGGTCTTCAGATACTTCAGTAAGGTCATCAGCTTTGGGGACTTTATTCTCATCTATTATGGGAAAAGCTAAATTGAGTGTAGCCCCCCCATCACCCCTGATGGTGATCACGAATCAGCAGGGAACTTGGTGGGCTAGTCTTTCAGCTTAGGGCCCTCGTATGTGCTGGAGACCAATCTGAACTGCCTATAATGGTCATTGGTCATGAGTGGATGGTTATGTGGGGGAATAAGAAGGAATCCCTCCAGTGGGTTGTACCTAGTATAAGATAATGGTGATGAACCCTCTTGAGGCTTTTCAGTACGGCCTTATGCTCATTTCCACATGTAAACTTGGAAGAGTAGGAAGGAAGGAGTGCCCGGAGTTCATGGGCCTAAAGTGACTGGTGTCCAATTTCTTCCACGCTATAAAGAGTCGAAGATTCCAAAAAGGATAAGTAGGAAGAAAGGAGCGACCGGTGTCCAAAGAAATTTGAATTTAACCACTTAAGCCCCGGAAGATTTTACCCCCATTCCGACCGGGGTTTTTTTTTGCGATTCGGCACTGCGTGACTTTAACGGACAATTGCGCGGTCGTGCGACGCTGTACCTAAACTAATTTGACGTCCTTTTTTCCCCACAAACAGAGCTTTCTTTTGGTGGTATTTGATCACCTGTGCGATTTTTACTTTTTGCGCTATGAACAAAAAAAGAGTGACAATTTTGCAAAAATAACAATATTTTTCACATTTTTTTATATGAAATTCCCCCCTAAAAAAATGTAAAAATCTAAATTTTTTAACATTTTAGGCCAATTTGTTTTCTGCTACATATGTTTGGTAAAAAAAATTGCAAAAAGCGTATTTTGATTGTTTTGCGCAAAAGTTATTGCATTTACTAACTAAGGGAAAGATTTTTAACGCGTAATGGCGGCGATCTGAGATTTTTTTTGCAGTACTGCGACATTGCGGCGGACAGATTGGACCCTTGACTGACATTTTTGACACTTTTGGGGTTACCAGTGACATTACTACAGTAATCAGTGCTATACATATGCACTGTTACTGTAAAATGACACTGGCAGAGAAGGGGTTAACTTTATTGGGGAAGGAGGGGTTAAGTGTGTCCCTAGGGGCGTGCTTCTAACTGTGATTGGACATGGCTACTGGTGTAGGAACAGTGATCAACGGTCCTACATAGTAGAACCGTATGATCACTATTCCTACACAGGGGAGAATGACAGATGGCTTGTTTACATTAGCCGCCTGCCTTTCTCCCTTCACGGCGGACGATCGCGAGTGACCGGCGGACATCGGGACCGCCGGTCACATGCACGGACTTCCCAGGGAACGAGCCGGGGCGGGCGCACGCTGCTATTGGCTCACATGCAAGTGACAGGCGAGTGACGTACCCATACGTCACTTTGCCTGGCTGGGGCTGACCACCGCAGTATATGTACTTGCGGCGGTCGGCAACCGGTTAAAGGTAGGTAAAAGATGTTTATTGACAGTTGCAACAAGTACATCAAGCCAATGCATTTCGGGCTAAAGGACTCCTGCTTCTTCAGGGCTGCTGATGCATGCTATTAAATGGGAAACCATCCCACGCCGGATATATATTTGCGAGGTATCAGACTTTGCTGCATCTGCAACTTCAGCTGGCACTCAGTCTGTCAGTCTGCTCTGTGCTAACTCGCAAATATATATCCCCCGAAACACGTCGTCTGTATGTACATGTCGCAACTTTCAATAAACACCTTTAAACCTACCATTAATTTCACATTTTTTTTGGACACCGGGTGCTCAGTCCTTCCTACTTTTCCTTTCATCTTAGCGTGGAATCCTCAACTCTTTGTAGGGTGGAAGAAATTGGACACCAGTCACTTGAGGGAGTTTAACAGAGTTAAGGCCCATGAACTCCTCAAGAGAGAGGTTAGGGCACAGCATACCGGACAAGACCAAAAAATGGAGGCTCTGTACCTCCACTCACAGTCAATAAAGAAAAAAGTCCTTTAAGCCAGTCCCACACTATGTACAATGCACATTGTAGTTCAGGACTCCTTGGATGAGCCATCAGAACAGTCCACTGGCAGTAGCTTCTACGACGTTCTCCAGGACACTCTACAGCAATCTACAGTTTTGTCCCTGGTGCTTCAATCCAGGGGATCACCTTCCTCTTCACTTTCTACTGGGGATTCTCCAGCAGGACAAAAAGAGGCTTTAGGTCCTGGGCTTTGACCTCTCGGGATCACAGCATAGCACACCCTCCCCAGACAGCAAGCCTGGGGGGGGGGGGGGAAGAACCTCAGCAACACACCCTCCCTAGACAAAGCTTGGGAGGAAGAGAGGTTGCCTCAAACATTTATATCCTCCCCCAGCATGCATCAGTGGACCTTCTAGTAGTTGGACAGGAACGCATCAATATTTATAGCTCAGTTGTTTGTATCTCCTTACACTGTTGCCAGGGACATTCCTCAACAGCAGACAGAAGCAAACAATAACAACAAACTTAGGAAAGACCGGAGCAATCAATCCACACCCAGGCTGACTACGGCCCAGCGGCACTGAATTTAGGCCAGGGACACTACTGCATAAGACAGGAGTTTTTGGCAAGGCATGTAATCTTCACCACCTACCCTTATTCAGGTCTGGGACAAGTTTGGGGGGGGGGGGGGCAGGAAGGGCGGCTGCTTCGGGTGCTGGTATCATGTGAGGTGGTGGAGAGGGCACCGTAAGGAGGGTTCTTGCTGATGCAAGCATCACTACTTCTGTCAGCTTA
>NC_138777.1:9404777-9547277 GCF_965119305.1 Pelophylax lessonae | reverse complement strand
TTTCTTCCTCTTTCTCTCTATTCTTCCTTCTCTCCCGCTTTCTCTGCTTCCTTCCTTCTCCTCTTTACTTCCTCCCCATTTCCTTCCTTTTTCCAATCCTTTTTTGTGTCCTTCCTATAACTTTTTTTTTTACAGCGGAACTCCACCTAAAGGTTTCCTCCTCCTCCTTCCTTCCTTCCTTCACTCCTACCTTCATTCCTTCCTTCCTCCCTCCCTTCACTCCTTCCTTCCTCCCTCCCTCCACTCCTTCCTTCCTCCCTCCCTCCCTCCCTCCCTACCCTCCCTTTCTCCCTCCCCTCCCTTCCTCCCTCCCTCCCTTCCTTCCTCCCTCCCTCCACTCCTTCCTTCCTCCCTCCCTCCCTCCCTCCCTCCCTACCCTCCCTTTCTCCCTCCCCTCCCTTCCTCCCTCCCTCCCTTCCTTCCTCCCTCCCTCCACTCCTTCCTTCCTCCCTCCCTCCCTCCCTCCCTCCCTCCCTCCCTACCCTCCCTTTCTCCCTCCCCTCCCTTCCTCCCTCCCTCCCTTCCTTCCTCCCTCCCTCCACTCCTTCCTTCCTCCCTTTCTCCCTCCCCTCCCTTCCTCCCTCCCCTCCCTTTCTCCCTCCCCTCCCTTCCTCCCTCCCTCCCTCCCTCCCTCCCTTCACTCCTTTCTCCCTCCCTACCTTCACTCCTCCCTTCCCTCTTCTCTGTAATCTTCCTTCTCTTCTGCTTTCTCTGCTTCCTTCCTTACTTCCTTCAACATTTCCTTCCGTTTTCCAATCCTCCATTGTGCCCTTGCCCCTCTCTTTACATCTATACTTCTTAATGCACCAACAACTCAACCCCAGCCAAAATGTAAAGTGGAGAGGAGTAAGGTCAGAACCTCAGATTTTTATATTTGTAGCTTTGCCCCCACTGGCGAGATTCAGCTCATTTCCTGTCCCAATAGCAGGTGTCAGACTGAGCAGGAAATTAGGAGAAGTTTTTTTGTGAGTCAGTATGAGGAGTGGGCAAAAGGTACATTTGTGGGGTTTTTAGGACCACGGCCTATTACATTCTTCTGACCATTACATTCCAAGGAGATAAAGCCATTAATTGGTTACATTGCATTGTAGCAGTTATCTTCCTATAAAACAATACCAGTCTGTTCATTTAGTGCATGGAGTTATTCAGAATGATGTACATGAAGACTGGTGTACGGAGCGGGGAGGTTTCAGTACAGATAATAAACGCCGAAACAAAAGAAATGAAGCAATCTACTGAGATGCAGAGTGCAGATGATATGAAATGTCACAGGGACTCTGTATGGTAATGAACACCGCTCAGAAGAATGGATGGGAGATGAGAGCAACTCAGAGAAGATCGTATTGTACAATCATCATAGATGGGATCCAATAAATTTGGATTTTATACTGCAATACAAATGTAAGACAGAGGGAGCAATGCCTCTTCTCACCCCCAGGGGGCACTCTGCAAGGAAGAAATGGTGACAGAGCCACTTTCATTTCTGCAGATCTGTTTCTTTTGCTGCTGTTCATCCATCTAACTGTATCTCCTCTATCCCTGCCTATGCTTCTCTCCACATACATTATCTCTCTGTCTGTCTCCTATGCCTGTTCTTCCTTCCTTCCCTCCCTCCCTCCTTTTTCCCTCCCTTTCTACCTCCTTCCTTCTCCTCTTCCTTCCTTTCTTCCCCCTTCTCTTTCTTTTCTTGATCCTTCATTTTGTCCTTCCTATAGTTTCTTTTTACAATTGACCTACAGTCAAAGCTTTTCTCTCACGCTTTCCTTGCCATCCTATGCCTTACCTTCCTTCCTTCCTTCCTTCCTACTTCCCTTCATCCCTTACTCTTCCCTCCTTCCCTCTCTTCTTTCATCCCTCCCTCCCTTCCTCTCTCTCCCTATGTCCATCCATCGTTCCTTTATCCCTCTCTCCCTCCATCTCACGCTTCCTTACTTCCTTCCCTCCTTCCTTCCTTTCTTACTTTTTTCCTATAGCCTTTCTCCTTCCTTCTTTCCTTACATACTTTCTCCTTCCTTCCTTCCCTGTATCCTGTTTCCTCCCTTCCTTCCCTCCCTATATCATTCCTTAAGTCCTTCCTTCCTCCCTTTCTATCTATCTCTCTCTCCTTCCTTCCTCCCTTTCTATCTCTCTCTCTCTCCTTCCTTCCTTCCTCCCTTCCTTTCTGTCTCTTGCCTGCCTTCCTTATTTCCTTCCTATAGCCTTTCTTCTTTCTCTACATACTTTCTCCTTCCTTACTTCCCTGTATGCTGTTTCCATCCTTCCTTCCCTGTATAATTTTTTCCTTCCTTCCTTTAGCCTTTCTTCTTTCCCTACATATTTTCTCCTTCCTTACTCCCCTGTGTCCTGTTTCCTGCCTTCCCTCCCTGTATCCTTTTTCCTTCCTTCCTTCCTCCCTTCCTTCCTTCCTTCCTCCCTTCATCCTTCCTTTCTCCCTTCCTTCCTATAGCATTTTTCCCACCTTTCCCTACATAAATTATCCTTTCTTCCTTCCCTGTATCTTGTTTCTTGCCTTCTTTCCCTGTATCCTGTTACCTCCCTACCTTCCTTCCTTCTTTCCTTCCTGTCTCCCTCCTTCCTTCCTTCCTACCTGTCTTCTTCCTTCCTTCCTCCATATAGCCCTTCTCATTCCTTCTTTCCCTAGATACATTCTCCTTCTTTCCTTCCCTTTATCCTGTTTTCTTCCTTCCTTTCTTCATTCCTTCCCTATATCCTGTCTACTTCCTTCCCTATATCCTGTCTATTTCCTTCCCTATCTCCTGTCTACTTCCTTCCCTATATCCTGTCTACTTCCTTCCCTATATCCTGTTTTCTTCCTTCCCTATATCCTGTTTTCTTCCTTCCCTATATCCTGTCTCCTTCCTTCCCTATCTCCTGTCTCCCTTCTTCCCTACATCATTTCTTCCTTCCCTACATCCATCCCTCATCCCACTCTTCCTTCCTTTCCTTTTCTTTGTCTTTACATCTGTACTTCCAATACATTCTTTTTACTATTAAACTCCAGCCCAAACCTTTTTGTTTAGCTTTAGATGGAATGGTGAAAGGTTTAAAACTTCGGTTTAGTTTGTGTTCATTTTGGGAAGATTTCCCCTCATTTCCTGTCCAGGTGACATGACAGGAAATAAGGGGAAATCTCCTCCTGTGGGAGTTACCCCGGGCGGTCTGCATGCAAATGGAGCACCCACTGCTCACTGCTCCAGACCAACCTCCACTCATCAAGGCATTTTGATGTTTGCATAACTCCTCCCACTGCTTGCAAGCAAAGTATAAAGAGATGGCAGCACTCAGCCTCCCTATTACCATGGAACCGGAAATATCAGAGATCTGCTTACCCTTCAGAATATCAATCCAGCAGAAGAAAACTGGCAACCTGGTGTTGTCTGTAGCCCACTGCTTGCATGAGGACTGAGAGATTGTTCTGTGATATGTACAGCACCCTGCCAGCCCCTCCCACCTGCCGTGATCTGCCTGCATTGCATAGAGAAGCCCGTAGACCCAGTGATGACATCACTGGGTCTAAAATAAGGTATGTAGTAAAAAATGTCATTAGCATGTTGATGAGGGGGGACAGAAGAATAAATGTCAGATTTTATTTTGCTGGTCAAACCCAAAAAAAAAAAAAGCTTAGAACCTGGAAAACATAAATGGATGATTTTCATGGTGGCCATTTTTCTGGTGTGATTAATTCTGAGTGGAGGAATTTGGAGGGGAGGGGAAGCACTCTGGTTTCTAGCGGCAAGGTAGGTGAATAATGAAGGAGCATCGGGGGAAAATCATTGGCGGTTTGTCTTCAAGCTGCTTTCTGACTGATCCCTGCTCCTCTCTAGCGTGACGTCCATTGACAGCCACTGTCAGCCGACACGGAGTAACTACTGACCTAATTATGCACAAAAGAGGCTTTCTGGATGATGTGAAGTCTCACAAGAGCAAGACGCAACCAGCAACCAGAAAAAGAAGAGATGTATGCATTATGGATCAGGACAGGCGCATTAAAGGAGAGCTCCATCTAAAAGAGCACATAGAACATCGGGATTCAGGGTGTGAAGCAAAAAAAAACAAGTTGACCATTAATCAGATATATTTTAAATGTTACGTTCATCAGACATAGGGGCTGATTTACTAAAAGTGCAAAATCTGGTGATGCTCTGCATAGAAACCAATCAGCTTCCAGGTTTTATTTTCAAAGCTTAATCGAACAAGCTGAAGTTAGAAGCTGATTGGTTTCTATGCAGAACTGTGCCTGATTCTGCACTCTCCGGTTTTAGTAAATCTCCCCCCCATTGTGTCAGTGTAACACTTCCAGGTATTTATTACAGATCACAGATGAGGTCATCTTTCTTTTTTCACTTCCTTCCTTCCTTCCTTCCTTCCTTCCTTCCTTCCTTCCTTCCTTCCTTCCTTCCTTCCTTCCTTCCTTCCTTCCTTCCTTCCTCTCCCATCCTTTCTCCCTCTCCTTCCTTTCTTCCTTCCTTTCTCCCACTCCTTCCTTCCTTTCTTCCTCCCTTCCTTCCTTTCTCCCTCTCCTTCCTTCCTTCACTCCTCCCTCTCATTCCTTTCTTCCCTTCTTCCTTCTTTTCATCTCTCTTTTATCTCTCTTCCTTCCTTCCTTCCTTCCTTCCTTCCTTCCTTCCTTCCTTCCTTCCTTCCTTCCTTCCTTCCTTCCTCTCATTTCTTTCTTCCCCTTTTCCTTCTTTTCATTCTTCTTTTATCCCTCTTTCTTCCTTTCCTACATTCTTTTTCCCTCTCTCCTTCCTTCCTTCCTACTTTCCTTCTTCCCTTGTTTCCTCTCTAGCTCTACTTCCTTCCATCCTTCCATTATCCCTCTCTCCCTCCATCCTTCTTTCCTTCCTGAACACTTCCAAATATGTATTACCTCCCATAGAGATCACAGAACTCCTCCCAAACAATGCCTTCATCTGCTTCTCCTTTAAGAAGGATGGCACTATCTTTAATCAGGCATCATCCAGGGTCACCATCTACTTCCTTCCTTCCTTCCCTCTCCTTCCTCCCCCTCTCCCTCCTTCCTTTCTGTCTTCCCTTCTCCCTCTCCTCTCCTTCCTTCCTTCCTCTGGTACAGAGACTGATGCGATTGGCTCAATGTTCTCTGTACAGCACTGCGGTATATGTCAGAGCTATATAAATGTATTATAATAATAATAATAGTGTTTGACTGTGGGGGAGGGGACATTAGAGTGTAAGCTCCTCTGTACAGGGCTGTGGTATATCTCAGAGCTATATAAATGTATAATAATAATAATAATAATAGTGTGTGACTGTGGGGGAGGGGACATTAGAGTGTAAGCTCCTCTGGTACAGAGACTGATGTGATTGGCTCAGTGTTCTCTGTACAACGCTGCAGTATATGTCAGAGATATATAAATGTATGATAATAATAGTGTGTAACTGGGCGGGGGGGGGACATTAGAGTGTAAGCTCCTCTGTACAGGGCTGTGGTATATCTCAGAGCTATATAAATGTATAATAATAATAATAATAGTGTGTGACTGTGGGGGAGGGGACATTAGAGTGTAAGCTCCTCTGGTACAGAAACTGATGTGACTGGCTCAGTGTTTTCTGTGCAGCACTGCGATATATGTCAGAGCTATATAAATGTATAATAATAATAGTGTGTAACTGGGCAGGGGGGGGGGCATTAGAGTGCAAGCTCCTCTGGTACAGAGAGCAATGTGTCAGAGCTATATAAATGTATAATAGTAGTGTGTGACTGTGGGGGGGGGGGGGGACATTAGAGTGTAAGCTCCTCTGGTACAGAAACTGATGTGACTGGCTCAGCGTTCTCTGTACAGCACAGCGGTATATCTCAGAGCTATATAAATGTATAATAATAGTGTGTTAGTGTGGGGGGATATTAGATTGTAAGCTCCTCTGGTGAAGAGACTGATGTGATTGGCTCAGTGGTCTCTCTACAGCACTGCAGTGTATGTCAGAGTTATATAAATGTATAATAATAGTGTTTGACTGTGGGGGATGGGACATTAGAGTGTAAGCTCCTCTGCTGAAGAGACTGATGTGATTGGCTCAGTGTTCTCAGTACAGCACTGCGGTATTTGTCAGAGCTATATAAATGCATATGAATAATAGTGTGTGACTGTCGGGGGGGGGGGGGCAAAAGAGTGTAAGCTCATCTGGTACAGAGACTGATGTGATTGGTTCCATATGATTGGTAACACTGAGAGTGATATATCAGCCCTTCATAATTCTGGGAAATAAATAATAAGATGTAACAAATGGGGGATGATTGCCAATTGGCCGCTGTGGGTCATCATGTGGCACTCATCGCTCTCTGTCTGGTTAAATAAACCCGTATCTCTACCAATCCACCTCTCTATGTTTTTGGCATGTTGGATGTGAGTTGCAGGATTTTGCCCTTCCTCCACTCCGCTCGGCGGGGATGTCACTTGCAGATAGACTCCATGCAGGCTCTCAGCATCCCTGTTTCCTGTTTCCAGGCAACACATAAAACTGGCTTTGAAAATCGGATCATTTTGGGCTGATAAGCAGTTCTTTCATGTGCTTATCTTTCAGGATCTGGGCTGCCATCAGAAAACACAGAAATTATTGTCATTAACCTAAATTCCTGAAACAACGGAGCGCCGTGCTACTCTGAAATCGCAGACCAAACACCAGTCTATGCCGGTGATAAAAACAAACATGTGTTATAGGATAACAGGAGGTGCAAATGAAAATACAGTCAAAGAAAATTGCTTGCAAAAAAAAAAAAAAACTATATGATTGGTTGGTAGATGCTTAACAACAGTTAGAGTGCCCTGGTGCAAAATCTGAATGAAGCCGAGATTATATGAATCATAAAATGATACAATTCCAGTTTTCCCAAGGAAAGACTTACAGGTGTGTCGGTGGAATGTATGATCCAACCAAAGTCCGCTTTTTGGCAGATCAGCTCGTGTCCATCTTGTGCAAATAAAAAGATGCACCTATATAATTAATAAATAAATGTGTATTTAGTATTTTTGGCATTGGAACCAGCAAAGCATTGCAAATGTAGCTGCAATGCTCCGAATCCTGAAGGCTGGTCCTCCAGCAGCAGGTCCGTACCAAAGTAGGGGCTGAAGGAAACATCAGTAGAGTACATGGGTGGTGACATCACCAGTGTTCCATGGAGAACTATGAGTCCCTCTGCCATGCTGGCGGATGGGAGTTGTTAACAGTGGCGGCCGGTGCGTTGGGGGCGCAGGGGCGCTGCCCCCCTATCCATGCGTCCGGCCTCCTAATGTACATGCGGGGCACCGGACGCATGGATTTCAATGGGGCTTTTTTTTTAATCACCTTATTAGAGCCAGAGGCTCTAATAGGCTTCAGCAAAGGGTGGACCTGGGGCGCAGAGCAGTGTGCCCTGAGCCTGCCCATTGTGAGATAATAGCGAATGAAAATTCGCTATTGTCACACGGATTCTCCTCCTGGCCAATCAGGAAGCGGGTCCTGCCGCTTCCTGATTGGCCGAAAGGCAAACCCCATGCCATTGGCCGAGGAGGAGGGGGGAGGACTGAGGACTCGAGGAGACGCCGGGGGACAGAGGAGAAGCCGCCGCTGCCTGAGGCAAGTGCACTGGTCTCGTGCGCGGGGGGGGGGGAGGGCACTCTTACGCTGCTCACTCTGCATTGAAAAGGGGCACGCTGGCATCTCTGCATTGAAAGGGGGCACGCTGGCATCTCTGCATTGAAAGGGGGCACGCTGATCTCTCTGCATTGAAAGGGGGCATGCTGATCTCTCTGCATTGAAAGTAGGCACGCTGGCATCTCTGCATTGAAAGGGGGCATGCTGGCATCTCTGCATTGAAAAGGGGCACGCTGGCATCTCTGCATTGAAAGGGGGCACGCTGGCATCTCTGCATTGAAAGGGGGCACGCTGATCTCTCTGCATTGAAAGGGGGCATGATGATCTCTGCATTGAAGGGGGCACGCTGGCATCTCTGCATTGAAAGGGGGCATGCTGGCATCTCTGCATTAAAAGGGGCACGCTGGCATCTCTGCATTGAAAGGGGGCACGCTGGCATCTCTGCATTGAAAGGGGGCACGCTGGTCTCTGTGCATTGAAAGGGGGCATGCTGGTCTCTGTGCATTGAAAGGGGGCACGCTATACCTTAATTACTGAAGGCCCCTTTCACACTTTTGAGACCTCAAAGTCACGCAATTTTTTACAGCGTTTTTTGCCGCAAAGCAATTCCTATTACATTTTTCTGTTTGCGCCCCCCCCCCCCCCCAAAAAAAAAAATTTGAGCACCAGCCGCCACTGGAGTTGTAATGTCCTCATTCGTAGACTTGCATTCAATAAATGACTGGACATGGTAGAGAGAACTCACAGATCCTGAAAGAGAAGGGGGAGCTTGTTTGGGGTGGGGGCTGCAGACTGTAACCATGTTTCATGTAACACTCTAGATCAGTGTTTCTCAACCTTCGTTCAGGGGCTCTTGAGTGACACCTGATGTAAGGAGAGTGGGGTGATCTGGACATCAAGTCTTACAGATACAACAGGTCCTTTGAGGCCAACCATAGTACTGAGGTCACCCACAATGAAATTGAGTTTGACATCCCTGCTCTAGATATTAGGTGTAACATGAAACATGGTAAGAAAGATATTGGCATATCTTATAAATCTCAACCTACTCTCCCATCTGCCCCTTTTTAGACCAAAATGATTTTGTCCTCCTTTCCTTCTCTTTTAAGACCGATGAGTAGAGGGGAGCAGAAACATTTCTGCAAAATCAGTTTTACCATCCGTGAAATTTCACAGAAATTTGCCTCAACTGACATTGATTGCAAAAGAGTCCTGAGCTTTTTTGGAGTCAATGTTGAATGTTCAACCATAGAAAAGGAGTGAAGCCTCACATTGTAAAGCGATGCGCAAACTGTTGGCGCTATATAAATCCTGTATAATAATAATAATAATTGAGCTTTTTTTGGGGGAGGGGAGAAATTTCACCAATCATCCCTGCTGATAAATACATCCATATAATTGAATATTTACCCAACAGAATTTTTTGTCTAGCTTTGAATTCTTGTGTGTTGCTTGAAAAATTAGCATGAGTTAACCAAATCCCGCCCTATAGCAAATTGACGGCGGGATTGTGGTTGTATTATCCTGACCGGACGTCATATGACGGCGGCAGGATAATACAGCTCTGCGCGCCCCCCGGGCGATCGATGATGCGAGGTGTCAGTCTGACTCCTTGCATCTCCGATCTCGGTAAAGAGCCTCTGACGTAGGCTCTTTACCATGTGACCAGCCGTGTCCAATCACGGCTGGTCACATAGTAAACAGGAAGAGCCGTTGATCGGCTTTCCTTAGTTTGTGCCTGACAGGCACGAGTAAAGGAGCGCCGATGGGGGGGGGGGGGGAGTCGGCATTGGTAATCAGATCATTGATTACCAGTGCAGACCCTGGGGGGGTGCCACTAGAACCACCAGGGATGCCCACCCATGACCCCAGGGATGCCCACCTATGACCCCAGGGATGCCCACTATGGCCACCAGGGATAGCAATCAGGGCTCAGGGAGCCCCCCCTATCAGTGCTGCCCACCAGTGCCCATCATTGCCATCTTTCAGTGTCGACCACCAGTGCCCATTATTGCCCACCAGTGCCGCCTATCAGTGCCCATCAGTGCCACCCGTCGGTGCAGATCAGTGCCGCCTATCAGTGCCCATCAGTGCCACCTATCAGTGCCCATTAGTTCCCATCAGTGCCACCTATCAGTGCCACCTATCATTGGCCACCAATGCCGCCTATCTTTGCCCAGCAGTGCCGCCTATTAGTACCCACCAATGCTGCATATCTGTGCTACCTATCAGTGCTGCCTCATCAGTGCCACCCCATCAGTGCCACCTCATCAGTGCCTCCTCATCAGTGCCTCCTCATCAGTGTCTCCTCATCAGTGCCTGTCAGTGCAGTCTCATCAGTGCTCATCAGTGCAGGAAAAAACTTATTTATTTACAAAATTGTATAACAAACTAAAAAACTTTTTTTTTTTCAAACTCTTCAGTCTTTTTTTATTTGTTTAGCAAAAAGGAAAAAACCCACCGGTGATCAAATACCACCAAAAGAAAGCTCTATTTGTGGGGGGAAATTACATAAATTTGGTGTAGGTACAGTGTTGCATGACCGCGCGATTGTCATTCAAAATGCAACAGCGCTAAAAGCTGAAAATTGGCCTGGGCAGGAAGGGGGTGAAAGTGCCCGGTATTGAAGTGGTTAAAATAGTGCTGTTGCCTGTAGCAAGCAAACTTATTGGAGTCAATGGGAAGGAAAAAATAAGTTGGATTTTGGGGGTGTTTTTGACGCAGTGGACTTTAAACGGTATCTGAGAGTTAAAGAAGTTTCTTTCAAGTATCTATGGTACTTGAGAGTTTCTTAGACTTAATGATAGCTTAGAACTTTTTTTTGATTACCAACATTGTGGGAAGGCCTTGTTAGTGCTGATGTTGAGATGTATAGATCTATGTAATTAAATATTTAGCCATTATAATTGCTTGTTTAGCTCTTAAATTGGTTAAAATGAATCCTGTAAGTTAATGCGTTGCTCTAAAATTTAGTATAAATTAAAACAGTGATTGTGCCTGTAGAAGGGAAATGCAGTGAAGTTAATAGGAAGGCAAATAGTAATTTGGTTTTTGGCAGTGTTTTTGGTGCAGTGGACTTTAAATCTGAGGGTTAAGAAAGTTCATTTCAGCTTTTTTGGACCTGTTCTTTTGCCTAAAAGGAAAAAAAAAAACCTTTGTTAACTGGGAACATGTTTTTTGATAGAGGAACAGAGGAAACTTGACTCTAATGATGGCTCGGACCCTTTGCAGCTCACCATAGCTGTGTGATGACCTTGTTAGTGCTGATGTCAAGATGAATAGACACATGTACCTGAATATTTACCCCCTAGAATTGTTTTTCTAGCTCTTAGTTAATCATTTAAGGTTATGTGTTGAAAAATTTGAATGAAGTTAAAGCTGAAATGTTGCCTGTTGCTAGCAAATATATTGAAATCAATTAACCAGTTTCGGACCGCCCACCGCATATATATGCGATCTGGCCCTCCAGGGCTGGCCCTCCAGGGCTACATCGGTCTGGCCCTCCAGGGCTACATCGGTCGAATGCTTGCAGCTAGGGGGCGAGCGCACGCCGCCAGTGGCGCGCTACCACCCCCATTTGGCAGCGGGGACTCTGATGCATGGGGTAGGCGGCTCAGCCTGATACCCGCAATCATTCCCCGCTGAGAGAGAAGAACGGTCGGCTGTTGTAAACCCAGCAAACCGTTCTTCTCCCTGGAATGATCACAGAGCTCCTGTGATCCTTCCAAGGAGAAGAACGGTCTCTGGTGCATGGGGTAGGCGTCGCCTATAGAGATTTTTAACCAGTTGCCGACCGCTTACCGCATATGTACTGTGACTCTCCAAGGCAAACCAACGTAGGGCTACTTTGGTCGCGCACCTGCAGCTAGGGGGCCCCGCTGGTCAGTGGGGAAGCCGATGCAGCGGGCAGTTGGCTACGATTGCCGCCTGACACCTGCGATCGGTCCCCGCTGAGAGAGAAGAACGGTCGGATGTTGTAAACACAGCTGACCTTTCTTCTCCCTGGAATGATAACGGAGCGCCTGTGATCCTTCTATGTAGGATCAAAGGTCTCTGATCATTTCACAAGCCCCTCCCCCAAACTGTTAGAATCACTCCCCTAGGCTCACATTTAACCCCTTGATCCCCCACAGAGTTAACCCCTTCCCTGACAGTTATTATTCCAGTAACGGTGCGTATTTTTACTGTAGTAATGTCACTGGTCCCGACAAAAGTGTCAAAAATGTCAGTTAGGGGTCCAATCTAACTGCCGCAATGTTGCAAAAAACAATAAAAATGACATAAATCTTTGCCGTAGTTAGTAGACGCGATAACTTTTGCGCAAACCAATCAAAATCCGCTTATTGCGATTTTTTTTTTCTTTTACCAAAAATATGTAGCAGAAAACAAAATTGGCCTATAATGTTAAAAAATTTAGATTTTTAATTTTTTTTTCTTGGGAAAGTTATATAGCAGAATGTGAAAAATATTTTTTTTTCCCCCAGAATTGTCGCTTATTTTTTGTTTATAGCGCAAAAAAAAAAAAAAAAAAAAAATCGCACAGGTGATCAAATACCACCAAAAGAAAGCTTTATTTGTGGGGTAAAAAAGGACATCAATTTTATTTTGAAACAGCGTCGCACGACCGCGCAGTTGTCCGTTAAATTATCGCAGTGCCGAATCGCAAAATATGGCCTGATCATTAAGGGGGAAAATCCTTCCCCCATAAGAAGGCAAAAATAAGTTTGCTTTTGGTGGCGTTTAAAGCAGTTATGGGCTTTAAATTGCACCTGGGGGTCACCCTGGACATGTGGAGGGCAGTCAGCAGTGGCGGCGGCAACAGCTTCCCCATCTGTCTCCTGCGTCTCCTCCCTCCTCCTCCTCGGCCAATGACATGGATTCTCCTTTCGGCCAATCTGAAAACGGGTCTCAGGACCCGCATCCTGATTGGCCAGAAGAATCCGTGTGATAATAGCAAATATTCATTAGCTATTGTCACACAACTGGATGCACTGCGCCCCGAGCCCACCCTTTTATGAAGCCTAGGTGGGTCTAATCACGTGGGTCTACTCTGGGTCTAATCACGTGCTTAAAAAACAAAAAAAAACAAACAAAAAAAAACGTTGGAATCCATGCATCTGGCGCCCTGCATGTAGATTAGGGGGCCGGATGCATGGATGGGGGGGCGGCGCCCCTGCGCTCCCAATGGAAGGGCCGCCCCTGATAAAGAGTCTGGAGGAAAGAAGAGAAAGCAGAGACATGATGGAAACCTTTGAACCCATGAAGGGTGGGAACAGGGCCGGAGCTTCCACTAGGCAAGGAGTCGGCACTCTCTCTTCATCATGAATGATTATTGTGAGCTGAGGGGAGAGGTGGCGGTAGGGGAGGAAGAAGGGACAGAGAAAGATGCCAGGTGTCTTGGTCAGTGGCGGAACTATCAGGCCCTGGCTTTCCACCACTGTTGGAGGGGCCCCAAGAGGCAGGAATGGAGCCCACCAGAGTGCTGCCTGCATGATGATCCTCTTCAGCTGGAGGTCAACAGCCTTAACCCCAGGCAGGAAGTGACTCTCTGCACTGAGCTGGTAGACAGCCGTTCATTTCCCTGGGTCGGTATTAAGCAGGGAGCGGAGGAGAGCTGAACCTAAGCCGGAGTTCGGCACTGGAGGTTGGAACCTTTACTGGGGCAGAAGCGACGAGGCACCGGAATGGTCTGAGGAGGTTGGTGATGAAGGACATGCGGAGCTCTCTGACTGCTGCTTTTCCCTCCACCAGGAGCCGGTTGGAGCTTTGTGAGCATTGTGGTCCAGGAGAGGAGCGTCCTGGGAGAAGGAATCAGCAGGATCACTGTGAAGGAGGGCAGAGTGGGGGCCACGCTCTTCATACCGCCCAGTTAGTGTCCCCAGAACAGGGGATCGGGGTCCCTGGGTGTTACATGGAGCATCACTGGTATGAAAGGGAATCGGGGGTCACCAGGTGTGCCATGGGGAATCAGAGTCACCAGGTGTGACATGGAGGATAGGGGTCACCGGGTGTAACAGGAGTTCGGGGTCACCAGGTGTGCCATGAGGAATTGGGGTCCCTGGGTGTGCCATGGGGGATTGGGGTCCCCAAGTGTGACACAGGGGAACATCAGGGTCCCCAGGTGTGACATGGAGCAACATCAGGGTCCCCAACTGTGACATGGAAAAACATCAGGGTCTGATATAGAGGAACATTGGGGTCACTGAGTATGACAGCATGACATGGAGGAACACGGGGTCCCTGGGTGTGACATGGAGGAACATCAGGGTCAGTGGGTATGACAGCATGACATGGAGGAATATTGGGGTCCAAGGGTGTGACATGGAAAAACATCAAAGTCCCTGGGTGTGACACGGAGGGACATTAGGGTCCCCGGGTATGACATATGGGGGGTCACAGGGTATGAAAGCATAACATGGAGGAACCATCGGATCAGGGTCACTGGGTATGACAGAGGAGTTTTTAACCTCTTCCCTTTTTTTTTTTTTTGGGGGGGGGGGGGGCGCAAGTAGCTGGTCTTGCCTAGGGCGTAAAATAGTCTAGCACCGGCCCTGGGTGGGAATAAGATTCAGGAGGGCAGGATTTTCAATATAAAGCTAAGATTAAGAACACAGGGACATGATCTAAAGCTAGCAAGAGGAAAGTTGTTTCTTTTTTTCTGCTGTCACTCTTCTATGGTTGCTTGTTTGCATTTCACTCAATCAATTTGGATTCTACAGCTGATGCCTGCACAGGCACCTAAGCGATTTATTATTGAAATACAGAGTATATTAACAACTAAACAGTTTAATGTAAAACAAAGTACAAAACTCAACATCAACAACCTTAACATAATCACAGGATACAGTCACAGCGACTCACACAAATGTACACATTTCTACCCACTTTATTTTTTACTGCCAGTTTATTAAGCCGAAGCCGATCCTTAGATTACTTCTTTGCAATGCAACATTTAATTTTATGCCGTGATAATGTAATCTTGTTTACAAATGTATCAGCTTTCAGATGGCATCAATGCAGCGCTCAGTACTCATTAAACACAGTGTGAGAGGTTTAGGAAGAAGTCTATTGCATTGTTTCGTTTTTTTTCCCTTTTGAAAGATTTACAATGTAACTGATAATGTTCCAGGAATAACCGTAACAACAAACACTCGTATTTTATCTGAAGGACAACCAAAAATGTTCTTGCGGAAAGGTATCCGCAGACATAAACCAATATGGGCATCTTTGCCCCCCTCTATTTAATAGAACTCCAGAGGTTACGGCTCAGTGAACGATACCGTCCACCATGAATTTTGAATACCGTTACATTTGGATTGAATTTCACATAATCAAATGGTTTAATCCAAATCCAAATTTCGGTGTTATTTTTGGCAGTTTGGATTTCCAAAAGGCTTCTGGGAGAAAGCCACCAAGGGCTGTTTTTGTTTTATATCTCTCCCTGCTGTTGCCTAAGCTTGACTGCCAGGGCCACCGGGTCCCCCTCTTCTATTTTATTATCCCCTGGTAGAATTTCTATTGGAAGGGGCACAAGCTGTTTTTTTGGCCTCATCATCTCATCAGACCGGACTGCCAGGAGCTTCCCAAACCGTTCTGTAATGATTTTGCTTCAGTTGCAGCTCTTTAATTCACGCTTAATTGGAGGCTGTTTTGGATTGGCATTGACATCACTGGGATTAGTGATTGGGAAATTCCAAATTTTGGAGGTTCACAATTTTTTTTTTTTTTTTTAAAGTTTAGTCAAACCTTCAACATTTCAATTGTTCACCCAACTCTACTAAATAAACCAATTCATTATGGAAGGAAGTAATCCGCAGCATTCTCCAACAGCCCAGATCCCAATTTTCCCGATGTCTGCCGGGACCCGCCGATCCTTCCCAAGGCAGGCAGAACAGTGTAAACAAGGCAGATCCCCGTTCTGTGACAGGAGAAGACAGAGATCTTGTGTTTCTGCTAAACAGGAACACATATCCCTGCCTTCTCACAGAACAAGTACCTCCTACCACAGCTAGAAAGCACTCACATGGAACACATTTAACCCTTTGATTGCCCCCCAATGTTAACCCCTTCCCTGCCAGTATCATTAGTACAGTGACAGTGCATATTAATTAGCACTGATTACTGTAGTAATGTCACTGATCCCCCCCCCCCCCCCCAAAAAAAGTGTCAAAAATGTCAGTTAGGTGTCCGATCTGTCCGCTGATATGTCGCAGTCCCGCTAAAAACTGCTGATCGTCACCATTACTATTAAAATAAATAAATAAATAAAAATAACATACCGTATTTTCCAGCGTATAAGACGACCCCCATAATTTTCAAGTTAAAACATAGGTTTTGGGCTATACTCGCCGTATAAGACTACCCCCCTTCCGAAGCAAGGCAACGCAATTGAAAAACATCAGATTTCTCAGATCTCTCATATATCTCCGAGGTACCTTAACCACTTTACCACCGGAGGATTTTGCTGTCTTCCGTCCAGGCCACTTTTTGCGATTCGGCGCTGTGCGACTTCAACTGACAATTGCGCGGTCGTGCGACGCCGTACCCAAACGAAATTTACGTCCTTTTTTTCCCACAAACAGAGCTTTTTTTTGGTGGTATTTGATCACCTGTGCGATTTTTACTTTTTGTGCTATAAACAAAAAAAGAGCGTTTATTTTGAAAAAATAACAATATTTTTAACATTTTTTTATATGACATTTCCCCCAAAAAAGATGTAAAAACCAATTTTTTTTAAAAATTTTGGCCAATTTGTTTTCTGCTACCTATGTTTGGTAAAAAAAATCGCAATAAGCGTATTTTGATTGGTTTGCGCAAAAGTTATTGCGTTTACTAACAAAGGGAAAGATTTCTGTCATTTTTGGTGTTTTTTTTTTAACGCGTAATGGCGGCGATCTGCGATTTTTTTTGCGGGACTGCGACATTGCGGCGGACAGATCGGACCCTTGACTGAAATTTTTGACACTTTTGGGGGTACCAGTGACATTACTGCAGTAATCAGTGCTATATATATGCACTGTTACTGTAAAAATTACACTGGCAGGGAAGGGGTTAATTTTATTGGAGAGGGAGGGGTTAATGTATGCCTGGTGCTTACTGACGTGTAGGGGGGGAGGTGACAGAGTGAGTCATGGACAGATCGCATGTCCAGCTATGCTGAACAGTCCGATCTGTCACTCCCTGTCACTATGGAGATCCGCCCGCTGTGTTTACACACAGCGGGCGGATCTCCAGACTCGATCCCCGACGATCGGGTAAGAGCAGCGGCGATCGCCGCTGCTCCTCCCCTGGCCCGACTCCCGCTGTGAATGAAAACAGCGGGAGCGAGCCTCCGGAAGAAGGGGGAGTGTCTGACGACGTAGTACTACGTCGTCAGACGATAACGAGCCACTCTGCCGCAGTAATATTACTGTGAGCAGTCGCAAAGTGGTTAAGTACTGTAATAAATGTAATCTCTCATAATATCTCCAAGGTAACCCAAGTATAAGTATTACCGGTAGATGTAATCTCTCAAGCGCTGGCTGTGTGGGAATCCTGTACCGGTATACCGTATGTACCGTAGCTTCGGCTACATACAGTATACCGCGCTGAGCCAATCATGGTGAACGATGCATTCTATTATTGAATGCAAAGCCTGCTCAGATTGGTGGAGTCAGAGAGGCGGGCTGATGTTACTCCACCAATCCGAGCAGGCTTTGCATTCAATAATAGAATACATCGCTCACCGTGATTGGCTCAGCACAGCCAGCGCCTTGAGATTACGTCTACTGGTAATACTTATACTTAGGGTACCTTGGAGATATTATACTCAGCGTATAAGACGACCCCCCCCCCCATTTTTGTGGGATTTTTTTGAGGTTCAAAAGTCGTCTTATACGCCGTAAAATATGGTAAATCGTTCCCCTAGTTTGTAGACGCGATAACTTTTATGCAAGTGAATCAATATACATTTATTGGGTTTTTTTTTTTTAACCAAAAATATGTAGCAGAATACAAATTGGCCTAAAATGATGAAAAAAATTAGATTTTTTTAATTTTTTTTTATTGGGAATGTTATAAAGCAGAAAGTATAAAACATTTTTTTTCCAGAATTGTCGCATTTATTTCATTTATAGCGCTAAAAAAATAAATAAATAAATAAATAAATAAACAGGTGATAAAATACCCCCAAAAGAAAGCTCTATTTGTGGGAAAAAAAGGACATCAATTTTATTTGGGTACAGCATCGCACGACCGCGCAGTTGTCAGAGTAACGCAGTGCCGTATCGCAAAAAAATGGCCCGGTCATTAAGGGGGGGGGGGTTAATCCTTCCGGTCCAGAAATGGTTAAAGCCTGTTCAGAGACACATGGCTGAGCAGATAACATTGCGAGCCTAATGGTAATGGTTTGTTTCTGTATAGTGATGGGCTCCGTTCGTAGATGATATCTCTTGCAGAGGGTCATTACCTGTCGTGTAATGCTCCTGGGTGGTGCAGACTCATAATTAAGAGTTGACTTTATCATTTCAATCGCTGGCTTCCTAATGAACCATCCCTCTCGTCGCAGAACCTGGCAACTTGTTACTGATGGATAGAAAGTATCCCTGCCTCTTCGGGGACCGGCATTATCATGACATCTTCCGCACGCTCAACTTGTTTGCCTGACAGGAGGCAACAGAACGGAGTCCCAGGGCCGCCCGAGTGACGCTTCGACTGATAGAAACTGACAGAGAAGTTCTGGGTCCCAGATAGTAAAAATGACAGACAAGTGTATCTCCTGCACGGCGGCCGCCTGCTTACAGTGCAAAGTGTAAGATAACGATCGTGTTTTCCTAAATCCTCCACCAGACTTTAAATACAATTTCAGTAAACCGAACTATAGGCCTGCTGGGGTCATTTTTTTAAGTTTTTTTGCAAATATGTTAAAATCTTTTTTTTTTTTCTTTCTTTTTTTGCTAGAATTGACTGTTTACCCCCCAAAAAGTATCTATTTTCTGGAGAATAAAATGGAGGTAGTTGCATTTTTTTTTTACGTTGCACGTTTTTTTATCAAACGCATATATGGGGTGTGTACAGCGGGTGACTAAAAAAACAAAAAAAAAAAAAAACAAGAAATAAAGTGTTTCTAAAGCCTTTGGCCCCTTTCACACGGACTTTCCGATCAGGTCCGCCTGTCAGTTTTTCAGGCGGACCGGATCGGATGCTCTATGTATCCCTATGGAGCATGACATCTCTGCTGAAACCCGCCGCTATCCGATCCGGTCTATGAAATCCAGACGGATGGAACCCTATTTTCCACCAGGTTCTCTTTAACCACTTCTGGACTGGGAGGATTTGACCAGGCCTTTTTTTTTTTGCAATTCGGCACTGCATTACTTTAACGAACAATTGCGTGGTCGTGCAATGCTGTTTCTATAAATAATATATATATATATATATATATATATATATATATATATATATATATATATATACATTTTTTTTTTTTTTTTTTTATTATTTTTTTACTATATAAATAATAACATAAAATTTATGTCCTTTGTTTCCCACAAAAAGATTTCTTTTGGTGGTATTTGATCACCTCTGCGATTTTTATTTTTTGCGCTATAAACAAAAAAAAAGAGCGACAATTCTGAAAAAGCAAAACCAATATTTTTCACATTCTGCTATATGACATTCTCAAAAAAAAAAAAAAAAAAAAAAAATTTTACATTTTAGGCCAATTTGTTTTCTGCTACATATTTTTGGTAAAAAAAAAAATCGCAATAAGCGTATTTTGATTGGTTTGCACAAAAGTTATCGCGTCTACAAACTACAGGAAAGATTTATGTCATTTTTATTGTTTTTATTATTTACTAGTGATGGTGGCGATCTGAGATTTTTAGTGGGACTGCGACATTGCGGCGGGCAGATCGGACCCCTAACTGACATTTTTGACACTTTTGGGGGGACCAGTGACATTACTACAGTAATCCGTGCTAAAAATATGCCCTGTTACTGTAATAATGACACTGGCAGGGAAGGGGGTTAACCCTGTGGGTGATCAAAGGGTTAAATGTGAGTTTAGGGGAGTGATTCTAACTGTATGGGGGCGGCGCTTGTGAAATGACCATAGAGACCTGGGATCCTATATAGAAGGATCACAGGAGCTCTGTGATCATTCCAGGGAGAAGAACGGTCAGATGTGTTTACAACAGCAGATCGTCCTTCTCTCTCTTTCTCAGCGGGGGTCAGGCGGCAATCGGATCCGCCTGCCCCGTGCATTGGATTCCCCGCAGCTGAGTAGGGGTGGAAGTGCGCCGACGGAGCGCGACCCCTAGCTGCAGGCGCGCGACCGACGTATACCTATGTTGGTTTGCGCAGGAAGGGCTGCCAGGCGCAGGCGGCCGGTCTTTAAGTGGTTATGCAAAAATTGCATAAAAAAAAATTGCACCACGTTATTAACCACTTTACCGCTGCTCACGTTGATACTACTGGGGCAAAGTGGCTCTTGTAGGTCTGACGACGTAGACCTACGTCGGCAGACCCTACCCCTCCTAGGTGGCGCGCGCGCACTGCCGGAGGCTCGCTCCCGCTGTATTCAGTCACAGTGGGAGTCGGGCCAGGGGAGGCGCAGCGGCGATCGCCGCTGCTCTTCCCCGATCGTCGGTGAATCGAGTGTGGAGATCCGCCCGCCCGTAAACACAAGCGGGCGGATCTCCGAAGTGACAGGCAGGGTCAGATTGCATGGTTAAACATAGCTGAACCCTCGATCTGTCCTTTTGTCACATAGTCACCTCCCCCCACACACGCACCAGGCATACATTAACCCCTCCCTCTCCAATAAAATTAACCCCTTCACTGCCAGTGTCATTTTTACAGTAACAGTGCATATTTATAGCAATGATTACTGCAGTAATGTCACTGGTACCCCCAAAAGTGTCAAAAATGTCAGTCAGGGGTCCGATCTGTCCGCCGCAAAAAAAATAAATAAATAAATAATCGCAGATCGTCGCCATTACTCGTTAAAAAAAAAAACACCAAAAATGACAGAAATCTTTCCCTTAGTAAACGCAATAACTTTTGCGCAAACCAATCAAAATACGCTTATTGCAATTTTTTTTACCAAACATAGGTAGAAGAAAACAAATTAGCCAAAAATTTAAAAAAATTTTGATTTTTACTTTTTTTTGAGGAGAATTTCATATAAAAAAAATGTGAAAAATATTATTTTTTCAAAATTTACGCTCTTTTTCTGTTTATAGCGCAAAAAGTAAAAATCGCACAGGTGATCAAATACCACCAAAAGAAAGCTCTGTTTGTGGGGAAAAAAAGGACGTCAATTTCATTTGGGTACGGCATCGCACGACCACGCAATTGTCAGTTAAATTCACACAGCGCCGAATCGCAAAAAGTGGCCCAGACGTAAGACAGAAAAATCCTCCGATGGTAAAGTGGTTAATCACTTCCTGCCAAATAACATACCTAGTACCTCATTTAACTTCAAGTGGAAGTTCTGAGTCATTTTCTAGCAAAACAAAAAAAAAAAAAGATTGTTACATGTAAACAAAAATGCGCATTTGCCATGATTTTACCGCAATTTGGATTTGCAGGCAGAATGCTCTGTGGAAGGAGCCTAAGAAGAACTTCAAATCCCATTTTTTTTGGCCCCATCCTTTCAGAGATTTATTTGTAAACAATATCACATTTTTTTTGTTTTCCATAAACAATAAATATTAGTCTATTGCTTCTTCTTTTCGCTGCTCACGTTTTCCGTATCTCTCCGGAAGGAGTCTGGATTGGAAGACGCGGTTGTCCAGGAACAGGCAAAGATCAGCGCGTTATGCCAATTTCCTCCATGCTGAGATTTTTCCCGGCTCTCCCGCGTTCTCGCCATTCACAATTTACACACATTGAGAGTGTTTATGTTCTCAATCAGAATGTTTGTGTCAAAACAAGAGTGAGTAATTAGAGGACCGGCAGCGCTCCGAACAGCTGACACCGTTCGCTGCACACAAAATCCAGTTTTGTTTTATGCGCTAAACTGACATTTCTGATGGGATGTGGTCACAGCCCATGGGTGAGCAGACAGCCGCTGCCAAAGCAACACAAAATTCAGTGCTAAGCCAGGGAGAAAGAAAATTACTTGTGTCTGTACTACACTATATTGTCAAAAGTATTGGGACGCCTCCCTTTACACACAAATGAAATTTAATGGCATCCCAGTCTTAGTCCGTAGGGTTCAATATTGCGTTGGCCCACCCTTTGCAGCTATAACAGCTTCAACTCTTCTGGGAAGGCTGTCCACAAGGTTTAGGAGTGTCTATGGGAATGTTTGACCATTCTTCCAGAAGTGCATTTGTGAGGTCAGATGCTGATGTTGGAAAAGAAGGCTCCGCTCTAAAGGTGTTCTATCTATCTGGTTGAGGTCAGGCCAGTCAAGTTCCTCCACCCCACACTCGCTCATCCATGTCTTTATGGACCTTGCTTTGTGCACTGGTGTGCAGTCATGTTGGAACAGAAAGGGGCCATCTCCAAACTCTTCCCACAAACTTGAGAGCGTAAAATTGTCCAAAATGTTTTGGTGTGCTGACACCTTAAGAGTTCCCTTCACTGGAACCAGGGGGCAAAGCCCAACCCCTGAAAAACAACCCCCACACTATAATCCCCCCTCCACCAAATGATTCGGATCAGTGCACAAAGCAAGGTCCATAAAGACATGGATGAGTGAGTTTGGGGTGGAGGAACTTGACTGACCTGCACAGAGTCCTGACCTCAACCCCCATAGAACACCTTTGGGATGAATTAGAGTGGAGACGGTGAGCCAGGCCTTCTTTCCAACATCAGTGCCTGACCTCCCAAATGGGCTTGTGGAAGAATGGTGAAACATTCCCATAGACACACAACTAAACCTTGTGGACAGCCTTCCCAGAGGAGTTGAAGCTGTTATAGCTGCAAAGGGTGGGCCAACTCAATATTGAACCCCACGGACTGGGAGGCCATTAAATTTATGTGCGTGTAAAGGCAGGTGTCCCAATACTTTTGACAATGTAGTGTAGATGCCAGCTGAGAGTGTGCACACAAATGTGGCTCAATGGGACCCTCCAGGCCAGTGATGGCAAACCTTGGCACCCCAGATGTTTTGGAACTACATTTCCCATGATACTCATGCACTCTGCAGTATAGTTAGGCATCATTGGAAATGTAGTTCCAAAACATCTGGGGTGCCAAGAGTGCAATTGCACAGTCTTTTTCTCTTTAGTAAATCAACCCTTTTATGTCTAAGCAGCAGTGGCGGCTGGTGCTCCATGGGCCGGGGGGGGGGGGGGGCAGATAGGCCGCACCATATCCCCCCCCCGGACCACACCAGCCCACGCACCATACCCCCCCTCCCCCGGGACCACAGCAGGACAGGGGACAGGACAGAGGATAGAGGACAGGACCCCCCCTGCTGACTCACCCTGCCTGGATATCTGCAGTAGCAGGCGGCTTCAGCTTCTTCCTCCTGTCTTCTGCGTCTCCTCCCTCCTCCTCCATGCTCAATGGCATGGCTTCTCCTTTCAGCCAATCGGGAAACGGGTCTCAAGATCCGTTTCCTGATAGGCCAGGAGGAGGATCCGTATGACAATAGCGAATTTTCATTCGCTATTGCCACACAACTGGGTGCGCCCCGAGCCCACTTTTTTTTTTTTGCCTATTAGAGCCTCTAAAAAAAAAAAAAAAAAAAAAAGCCCCATTGAAGTCCATGCGTCTGGCGCCCCGCATGTAGATTAGGGGGCCGGACGCATGAATGGTGGATGGGGGGTGGTGCCTCTGCGCCCCCAATGCACCAACCGCCACTGCTAAGCAGAGTAGGTGAAACAGCAGGAACCCATATTTCCTCTGAGAAAGAATGGAGAAACAGTGATTTGGACTTATAAATAGGCCGCCTTTTGTTGTAGAGTCTGCAGTAATTCTCTGACAATGGAGACACAAGGTAGAAATCCATAGAAGACCTATTATCTGCCAACATTCAGCATCTGATGGCTGCAGCCATTCCACCTGCCAGCCCCTCCCAGCACTCAAATCTCCGTCTCGCTAAATGTGACACGGCTTCTAAAAGGACATTTTTGCATCTCCGACATCTCCGGTCCCCCGAGCCCTAAACGTAAGTGACAGTTGTTGACAGCATTCACAGGGCTGCTCTTGTACGAGGAGTTAATGTATTTTCTCAGCCTGTTTTCAGTTCTCGGATTCAGAATAAACACGCGGGGTCACGTCAAACATTCCTAGGTGGATCTTTGATGATGGAAATCAGGCCGCAGGAAGAATAAAGATGGCAAAATAAGACGGAGGTCTTTTGTCATTATTTTTTTTTTGGTTTTAAAAATTAGATGATACTCTAACCCAGTGTTACTGACCCTTTGTATGTATGCAAAATCTTGAGGAACCCCAGCCTAAAATGTAAAAATTTATATTTTTACTTTTTAATGGGAAATCTGAGCCTGGGAAGATGCACATGACTGCCTTGATGAAATTAACTTCACATCCAAGGTCCCCCTCCTATCACATCAGGTCACCCTCCTATCGCATCAGAGGTCCCCTACCATCACATCAGAGGTCCCCTCCCATCACATCAGAGGTCCCCTCCCATCACATCAGAGGTCCCCCACTATCACATCAGAGGTCCTCCACTATCACATCAGAGGTCCTCCACTATCACATCAGAGGTCCCCTCCCATCACATCAGAGGTCCGCTCTCATCACGTCAGAGGTCCGCTCCCATCACATCAGAGGTCCTCCCCTATCTCATCAGAGGTCCCCCATCACATAAGAGCTCCCCCCTATCACATAAGAGCCCCCCCATCACATCAGAGGTCCTCCACTATCACATCAGAGGTCCTCCACTATCACATCAGAGGTCCCCCACTATCACATCAGAGGTCCTCCACTATCACATCAGAGGTCCTCCACTTTTTTTTTTTCACAAAAAGGTGCTTTATTGAAAAGAATTAACACACGTTACAGTTAGCTGTACATTTGTACAAAAATATAGAAATAAAAAAGGCATATAAGAACTCTTATATAATACCAAGCAGCATTAGAATTAACCGATACATTGTTCAGAGCATCAACATATGATTAAGGCAAACGAGGCATGTATCTTAATTGACGATTCTTAAGACTAATGGATTCCGTACAAAATAACTTCAAGGTATCAACAGGGACTGCAGGAATCCTGGTTATAACTGACTGTTGGTATTGGGTATAACAATGTATTAACAATTTTAAATTGCAGAACTTGTAATGAATTAAATTAGGAAACATCCCCGTTTCCGGTCGGACTAGAAAGAAAGGTATACGACCAGAAAGTCGGGGACAAGAGTAGGAGAAAGAGAAAGAAGACGGAGAATAAGGGGGGAATGTTGGGAGGATAAAGGAGGGGGTGAGGAAGGGAGGGAAGGGGAATCGGCCGCATAAGTTCAGGAGGGACCCATCCCCAGGAGAGGTCCAATATCAATTCTCAGAAAAAGGTCTCAGGAGAGACCTTTCAGGATGTTAGATTGTGATAATCAGAAGAGACCCTAAAACGCGTCCATGGTGACCACATCTTACGAAATTTTTCAGTCTTATCGGTCTTCATTACCAATGTCCTTTCCATTTCATATATTTGGTTTATTTTAGATAACCAGTCACGAATACGTGGCGGGTTCACAGAGTTCCAATTGAGTGGGATGAGACATTTTGCTGCATTTAACATGTGTCTGACTATTGAAGATTTGTAAACAGAGTAAGGCAACGAATTGATATGTAAGAGGTAGGTTGGGATGTCAAAGACTAGGTCTTGTCCGGAAATATGCCTTACCCAGAAAGCAATTTCTTTCCAGAATTGCTCTAACTTAGAACAGGTCCACCAAATGTGGGCGAAGTTACTTCGAACCGCTCCGCATCTCCAGCAATTATCGGAGTTGTTCGGAAACCACTTTTTCAGTTTGTCTGGTGTATTGTACCACTGTGTCCTAATTTTAAAAGCATTCTCTTGTAGTTTAGTGCTGAGAGAGCATCTGTACGCAAAGACACACGACTTTTTCCATTGTGCAGGTGAGATCTTTATAACCAGTGTCTTCCCATTTTTCTTTGTATGGGTCTGACGAGTCTATTGGGGTATAGTTGATCCATTGGTATGCTAGGGAAGTCATCTTCCTCATAGGTGTGCGAGATGAGCAACACTTTTCAAATTCAGTCGGAGTTCTGAAAAATAGGTGCTTGGATTTGTTACTCTGTAAAAAGTCGTGTATCTGAACGTAGTTCCAATATGATAGGTGGTGTTCTTTCGAGCAAGCTTTCTGTAAGCTTTGAAATTTTAAAATTTTTCCCCTAGAGAAGCAGTGCGCAGCTGTCAGGGGCATCAGTTCCTCGCCAGATTGTACTAGTAAAGACTTATTTTGCACACCCGGCGAAAAGTCCGGGTTGTTGTATAGAGGTACAATAGGACTCGGGGAGGAGGATAGTTCAAATTTAGACATTGTTTTTTGAAAAGGTTTTAGGGAGGTATAAATCAAAGGGTGTTGCTTGATCTCTGAAGGAAGCGTTCTAGCGTTCGTCCAAAGCATGTGTTCTGTGTCGCAGAGGGACCATTTTTTCTCAATGTTGACCCAGTCCTTGGTCTTAGAATGGCAATACCAGTCAACGATTCTGGTCAAATGTGTCGCTACGTAGTATTTATAAAAATTTGGAATTCCCATGCCGCCGCTCTCTCTGTTTTTCTGTAGGTATGCAAGACTAATTCTTGGGTGTCTACCAGCCCAAATAAAATTACGTTGTAATGAAGATAGTTTACGAAAAAATGAGGATGGGATATGGATCGGAAGGGCATGAAATAAATAAAGTAATCTGGGCAATATCATCATTTTTACAATGGCTGCCCTTCCGAACCAAGAAAATCTGCCCCTATCCCATTTTTTAAGATCAGCCGAGATCTTGCGTAATAAAGGTGTGAAGTTGGTTTCAAATAATTCGCTAGTGTTTGCTGTCAAACCAATACCCAGATACTTTAGAGATTTCTCTTCCCAGCGATACGGGCAATTATTTTTGGTCATATTTATCATCTGAGGGGGGAGAGTCAGGTTTATTGCCTTTATTGAATTATTTATTTTGAAGTTAGATAATGCCCTATAATCCTTGAAGTGTTGATTCAGGTCCTCCACTATCACATCAGAGGTCCTCCACTATCACATCAGAAGTCCTCCCCTATCACATCAGAGTTCCCCCCTATCACATCAGAGTTCCCCCCCTATCACATCAGAGTTCCCCCCTATCACATCAGAGTTCCCCCCTATCACATCAGAGCCCCCCCTATCACATCAGAGCCCCCCCCATCACATCAGAGCCCCCCCTATCACATCAGAGCCCCCCCTATCACATCAGAGCCCCCCCTATCACATCAGAGCCCCCCTATCACATCAGAGCCCCCCTATCACATCAGAGGCATCCCCCTATCACATCAGAGGTCCGTTCCTATCACATCAGAGCCCCCCCCCTATCACATCAGAGGTCCGCTCCTATGACATCAGAGGTCCGCTCCTATCACATTAGAGGTCCCCATCACATCAGATATTATTAGACATATTTGATCCCCATGTGCGATTTTTATTTTTTGCGCTATAAAACAAAAAAGAGCGACATATTTGACGTCATCGGTGCATGCTCTCTGAGGGAACAGCCCCCCGTGCCGTTCCTTCAGAGCCCTGTGCCCTAATTGGTGGCTCCAGCGTGCATGCGTGGGATTGACGTAATCGCGGCTCCGGCCAGTCACAGAGCCAGAGTCCGCCAATCTGGAAGCAAGACGGGTGAAGATGGGAGCCCCTTCAGAGCTGACATCTCGGCACTGGAAGAGCTTCGTTTTAGCCTCGGTTCACACTAGGGCGACCTGTGAGGCGACCTGGTCGCCTCCCAGGTCGCCTCCCATAGGGAAGCTGCAGACCCGTTCTAATAGGAGCGACACAAGTCGCTCCGACCTAGAAAAAGGGTCCGGAGCTTCTTTGGAGTGACCAGGAGGCGACCGCCATAGACTTCAATGTTATGAAGTCCGTGGCGGCTGCTCCGAGGTCTCGGCGCGCTGCTCGCACCGCGATCTCGGAGGTCGCCCCGGGAAGTAGCGTCGCAGTAGTGTGAACCGGTGCTTAAGGTAAGTTTCACAGATATATAAACAAACAAAATGTAGCTTACTTCAGCATAAAAATAACAAACTAGCTTTTTTTGCCAGAATACAAACAGAACCCAATCTACAAGCCAAAATGTGTTAATAATAATAATAATAATAATAATAAAATAATAATAATAATATTATACACAAAAAAGTCCTAACCTCCACCTAAACACACCCTCAGGCTAGAAACGATTGCACATTTATCCCATGCATGCAGCCCTTATTTACCAAAAATCTGATCTTATAAAAATCTAGGGGATGTGAAAGGACAGAAAGAAAAGCCGCACACCCAGAGACTGACAGACAGCAGCTGCGGGGACCTGACATTCCTCCACGCCTTTGTCCAGGCTCCCGGCCACCACCTGTCCTTCTCAAGACCCCAAATCTTCCCAACCTCACCCAGAATGTTGTGCACCACCACCTTGACAGGAAGGACCTTTTTTCCCGAGTGGAAACCTGACACTGTGCATTCCACGTGAAGTAACGGACTACTAAGCTAACAAAAAAAGGGTCTCAAAATCAAAATCCCGATACGACTTAAAAGACACGTACGACCACTCTGCATAACTCAAGCGGTTCAAGAGCACTGACATCCTTCTTCCTTCTCCGCTCCTTACCCTTTTAGCCTCCAACCATTCCATATCCTCATTCGACAATCCGGACAGCAGAACCTCCTCCCCAGGACATCCTCAGTCAAAACCCCCATATTAAACCCTCTGCCCACAACATTTACCCCAACTTGCACATCATTCACCCCAACTTGCACCAACCACTCTCATTCCCTTGCCACCCCCCATCATCCACTCCATGCCTCCAGCACACGCCATTGCCTTCATTACTCGAGGAAAAACAACAGGTGCAGGCACAGACTTGACAACCACACTTTCTGACACTGACTGGGGTACCACAGACTGGGGGGGGGGGGGGCACTGACACAGATTTCGACGGGACAGAAACACTAGGATCCCCTGGCACAACCTTAACCAACCCAGACTCTCAGATGCAAGAATTCCTCCACTAACTCAGGCCTATTGCGCAAATCCTCAGGGCACTGGCTAGAAGGGTGACCGACCTTATTACACTTAACCACTTTACCACCGGAGGATTTTGCTGTCTTACGTCCAGGCCACTTTTTGCGATTCGGCGCTGTGCAACTTTAACTGACAATTGCGCGGTCGTGCAATGCCGTACCCAAACGAAATTTACGTCCTTTTTTTCCCCACAAACAGAGCTTTCTTTTGGTGGTATTTGATCACCTGTTCGATTTTTACTTTTTGCGCTATAAACAAAAAAAGAGCATTTATTTTGAAAAAATAACAATATTTTTAAAATTTTTTTATATGAAATTCCCCCCCCCCAAAAAAAATGTAAAAATCAAAATTTTTTTAAATTTTGGCCAATTTGTTTTCTGCTTCCTATGTTTGGTAAAAAAAAATTACAATAAGTGTATTTTGATTGGTTTGCGCAAAAGTTATTGCGTTTATTAACTAAGGGAAAGATTTCTGTAATTTTTGTTTTTTTTAACACGTAATGGCGGCGATCTGCGATTTTTTTTGCGAGACTGCGACATTGCGGCAGACAGATCGGACCCCTGACTGACATTTTTTACACTTTTGGGGTTACCAGTGACATTACTGCAGTAATCAGTGCTATATATATGCACTGTTACTGTAAAAATGACACTGGCAGGGAAGGGGTTAATTTTATTGGAGAGGGAGGGGTTAATGTATGCCTGGTGCTTACTAACATGTTGGGGGGGGAGGTGACTGAGTGACACAAGGACAGATCGCATGTTCAGCTATGCTGAACCCTGCAATCTGTCACTCCTTGTCACTTAGGAGATCCGCCCGCTTTGTTTACACAGGCGGGCGGATTTCCAAACTAGATTCCCCGACGATCGGGGAAGAGCAGCAGCGATCGCCGCCACTCCTCCCCTGGCCCGACTCCCTCTGTGACTGAAAACAGCGGGAGCGAGCCTCCGGCGGCGCGCGCGCGCCGCCCACTAGGGGCAGAGTCCAGCGACGTAGGACTACGTCGCTGGACGATAACGAGCCACATTGCTGCAGTAGCAGCAATGTGAGCAGTGTTAAAGTGGTTAATGGTCTTACATTCCCTTGCCAGATACCCCAGTTCCTGACACAAAGAGCAGTTTTGTTCTGGACAGGAAGAGGAGAAATGTTCCTTGGCTCCACATTTATGGCACAGCTTAGATTGACCGGGGTAGAAGATGGTAAGCCGATCTCTACTTATAAAGGCAAAGGAGGGCAAATGCTGGATCACATTCTCACACACTCCCAACCTCATTGAAACTGACCACCCACCTGTCCAGATTCCTCTATCCTCATCAACAATCTTTTTTAGGGGACACAACGTTTCACCTAACCTCCTCAACCAGACCCATAAATCCTTGGGGGTATAGGCTCATTCTTTGTCAAGATCGTGACATTCTTTATCAAGGGCTGTTGTAAGATACCTTTGAAGACCTGCCACTCAAGAGAGATTCAATTTCCACAATGGTTTGCAGCAATCCAGCATTTCCTCAACCACTTCCTGAGGCAGCTGGGGAGGGAGGGGGGCAGATACTGATTTAGACATGGCAGATCCTGAGACAGGGGTAATACTGGAGCCACCATATAAAGCCACTTCCTTACCCCCCCCCATCCGTACTGTTGCCGTGACATCCACCCTCTGGCTGGTACTCACACTGGCACTCTCCATGACAGGCACAGTGGTCTCTGTACAGCACTGCGTTATATGTCAGAGCTATATAAATGTATAATAATAATAGTGTGTGACTGTGGGGGGACATTAGAGTGTAAGCTCCTCTGGTACAGAGACTGATATGACTGGCTCAGTGTTCTCTGTACAGCACTGCGGTATATGTCAGAGCTAAATAAATGTATAATAATAATAGTGTGTGTCTGTGGGGAGACATCAGAGTGTAAGCTCCTCTGGTACAGAGACTGATATGACTGGCTCAGTGATCTCTGTACAGCACTGCGGTATATGTCAGAGCTAAATAAATTAATAATAGTGTGTGACTGTGAGGGGACATTAGAGTGTAAGCTCCTCTGGTGGGGGGGGGGGTCATTAGAGTGTAAGCTCCTCTGGTACAGAGACTGATGTGATTGGCTCAGTGTTCTCTGTACAGCACTGCGGTATATGTCAGAGCTATATAAATGTATAATAATAGTGTGTGACTGTTGGGGGAGGGGACATTAGAGTGTAAGCTCCTCTGGTGGGGGGACATTAGAGTGTAAGCTCCTCTGGTGGGGGGGGACTTAGAGTGTAAGCTCCTCTGGTGCGGGGTCATTAGAGTGTAAGCTCCTCTGGTACAGAGACTGATGGGACTGGCTCAGTGGTCTCTGTACAGCACTGAAGTATATTCAGAGATATATAAATGTATAAAAAATAATAATAATAAAAATGTGGCATATTTGCTGTTGTGGACTTTTCATGTGTTACATATTCATTGCAGGTAGAGCTTATATGAGCTTTTTCAGGGTTCATTAAGGGTTGAACAGTCTCTGCTCTGTAGTTCTAGAAGGTGAATAGTGGCTTCTTTAGGCACTTGTCTTAATTAGATTGTGATCCCCTTTAAGCCTTTGCTTTGGTTGTGTAGTGTATTCTTTCTGCACCGGTCTGCAGTGAGTACCATCTCTTCCAAGTACCTATCTAGGCTGAATAATGTCTTCAAATAAATTGCAGAATGACTTCATGGAGCCTCAGCTTAAGGTGACATAAGCGAGGATTTTTCTGGGTCACCCAAATTACAGCAAAAGTGATTGCACATTATATTTATATTGCATTGTGCTCCTATGGCATCTGAAAGTATTCACGCTGCACATAAGGCATGAGCCCAACAAGCTTATCTTCCTGGACAGATTGTATAAAATGCCATGAAAATAGCTATAGTTGGGTCTTGGCTGGGCGTGCTACACATGCCCGGATAAACTTTATTGAAGTAAATGGGTCATGTGTAGCACACCCTGTCCTGACCTTCTGCTTCACTTTTGCTCCCCTACCTCACATTTGCTGGCAGTTATCAGTTGTCAAAATTACAGCACAGCATGAGCTGCTGTATAAATAATGCAAATTTTACAGGGGCATCTGTTTTTGTAAACTTTGATCAGACAGGAGATAGTAACAAAGTAACATTGTTTATAAACATTATTTGGATGGGAGATGGAGAGATACAAAGTAACATTGTTTATAAACATTGATCATAATGAAGATAGAGAAATACAAAGTAACCTTGTTTATATACATTGATCAGACAGGAGATAGAGAGATACAAAGTAACATTGTTTATAAACATTGATCATAATGAAGATAGAGAAATACAAAGTAACATTGTTTATATACATTGATCAGACAGGAGATAGAAAGATATAAAGTAACATTGTTTATAAACATTGATCAGACAGGAGATAGAGAGATACAAAGTAACATTGTTTATAAACATTGATCAGACAGGAGATGGAGAGATACAAAGTACCATTGTTTATAAACATTGATCAGACAGGAGATAGAGAGATACAAAGTAACATTGTTTATAAACATTGATCAGACAGGAGATGGAGAGATACAAAGTACCATTGTTTATAAACATTGATCAGACAGGAGATAGAGAGATACAAAGTACCATTGTTTATCTTTCTTCTGGGTTTGTGCCCCCTGGCCAGTTTCACATGCGCACATGAGTAACTATTGTAACACAGCACTCTCTGCATTTAGGGCCCACTCAGCATGCCATAAATGCAGAGAAGACTGCACATGTACTGGTGATGTCAGGTAAGACCTATTCTAAGTGTACATAGTATAGGGCAGGGGTGTCAAACTCCATTTCATCGCGGGCCGCATCAGCATTATGGTTGCCCTCAAAGGGCCGGTTATATCTGTAGGATTAGATGACCAGAGCACCCTATGTCCTGGGGGGGGGGCAAAGAGGAGCCTTTCTACAGCTGCACAAAGGAGTGCAGGATCTGGCAAAGGAGTTCTGTCCTCTCTGCTGTCAATTACAGAGACAAGGTGGGGGCAGAGACAAGGGGGTGCCGCAGCTGCAGCAGAGGTGTGAGGGCCACATGAAATGGCCTGGGGGGCCGCATTCGGCCCGCGGGACTTGTGTTTGACACCTGTGGTATAGGGAAAAGTTTACCATTAGACTTTAATATCACTTTAAACTTTCACTGATCAAGGTAGAAAATAAATAATTTTTGTACATTTTTGGTCAATGGATTGAATTAAAAATAATAAATATTGCAAAACAATATCACCAAAAAATGTATCAATAACGTTTACAATACTTTACATTTTATTTTATTTCAAGCAATGAGGTAAGGAGTGTACAGGGGCAGAGCTGAACTGGGTCTTCTCTCCCTCACCAACCTTTCTTTTTCTTTGTCTAACTCTCTTTTCTTTACATTCTCTTCTCTCTCCATTTTTCTCTGTCTGGCTCCTTCTTTCTTTCTTTCTTTCTTTCTTTCTTTCTTTCTTTCTTTCTTTCTTTCTTTCTTTCTTTCTTTCTTTCTTTCTTTCTTTCTTTCTTTCTTTCTTTCTTTCTTTCTTTCTTTCTTTCTTTCTTTCTTTCTTTCTTTCTTTCTTTCTTTCTTTCTTTCTTTCCCTTTCTCTCTCTATCTCTCTTTTCCCATCTCCCTCTTTATCTTTCTCTTCCTCTCTCCCTCTTTCTTTCCTTCTTAACCCCCCCCTCTCTCTCTTTCTTTCTTTCATTCTTTTTTTCTCTCTTTCTCTCTTTTTATCTCTCTTTATCTTTCTTTCTTTCTCTCTTTCTTTCTTTCTCTCTTTCTTTCTCTCTTTCTTTCTCTCTTTCCTTCTCTCTTTCTTTCTTTCTTTCTTTCTTTCTTTCTTTCTTTCTTTCTTTCTTTCTTTCTTTCTTTCTTTCTTTCTTTCTTTCTTTCCCTCTATTATCTCTATCGTTATCCTCCCTTCACTCCCTCTCTCTCTCTCTCTCTCTCACTCCCTCTCCCTCTCTCTCTCTCCCTGATTCCTGTTATTTCTGGAATAAATCTCCCCTCCAGTGGTGTGTGTGTGGTTTGTATTGCCTGTCTGCTCCCAGGTGGTGTTGTGCTACACTCAGATAACAGCTGTGCTTCTAAAAATGTTCCATTTACAATGCAGATGTTTGTCCTGTGATCAGACGCAGCCAGTCAGAGTGCAGCACGCCGCATGGCTCCATCAATCGGAGATGTGGGGGGGGGGCTGAACTGGGTTTTAAACAGAAACAAAAAACACCTTTTGTCGAGCTGCTTGTCTGCCATATGGAGTCAGTGGCGGAACTCAGAATATCTGTCGTCTTATATTTTGTTTTGTATGCAATGAATAGTTTGCTGTTTTGCAGGTACACAAGGTTTGTGCATTAAACATGAAGGCTCAGAGTTTTGTAGATCGAGTAATGACTTCACAGCGAGGCGGAAAGACATTGTATTTGGTTTAGAGAGAGAAAACCCGCCGCATCCTAAGCGGAAAAGGACTATTTTGCCTTCTTGCAAAATTGCCCATTTTGTAGGTTTTAAGGCAATTTAATGGTGACTTAAAAGCGGGGTCTATTGTAAAAGTGAAGTCCTTTAATATGCATCCGGTCATTGAAAAAAACGGAAATGTTTGGTCTTTTTTGTGTTCAAGTACAGATGGCAATTGATGTAATGGCAATCCATGGTTTTTTTTTTTTGTATATAGAAATAGGAAACCGTGTTTTCAGACTTTTGGATTTGGATCTTTCGCTCTTTCTTTGTCTTTCTTTCCCTCTCTCTCCCTCTCTTTTCCTCTCTGGCTTTCTTTCTCTCTCTCTCTCTCTCTCTCGCTCTAGCTCTCTTTCGCTCTTGCTCTCGCTCTAGCTCGCTCTCTAGCTCGCTCTCACTCTAGCTCTCGCTCTAGCTCTCGCTCTAGCTCGCTCTCGCTCTAGCTCGCTCTCGCTCTAGCTCACTCTCGCTCTAGCTCACGCTCGCGCTCGCTCTCGCTCTAGCTCTCGCTCTAGCTCGCTCTCGCTCTAGCTCACTCTCGCTCTAGCTCACGCTCGCGCTCGCGCTCGCTCTCGCTCTAGCTCTCGCTCTAGCTCGCTCTCGCTCTCGCTCTAGCTCGCTCTCGCTCTACCTCTCGCTCTACCTCTCGCTCTACCTCGCTCTCACTCTAGCTCTCGCTTGCTCTCGCTCTAGCTCTCGCTCTAGCTCTCGCTCTAGCTCTCGCTCTAGCTCGCTCTCGCTCTAGCTCGCTCTCGCTCTAGCTCTCGCTCTACCTCTCGCTCTAGCTCGCTCTCGCTCTAGCTCTCGCTCTCGCTCTAGCTCTCGCGCTCGCTCTCGCTCTAGCTCGCTCTCGCTCTAGCTCGCGCTCGCTCTCGCTCTAGCTCGCGCTCTAGCTCGCTCTCGCTCTAGCTTTCTTTCTTTCTTTCTTTCTTTCTTTCTTTCTTTCTTTCTTTCTTTCTTTCTTTCTTTCTTTCTTTCTTTCTTTCTTTCTTTCTTTCTTTCTTTCTTTCTTTCTTTCTTTCTTTCTTTCTTTCCTAAACTTTAAAGTGAACAACAATACTTATTAACCAGTTATGGAACGGATGGATTTGCCCCCTTAATGACCAGGCCTTCAAACCAGGGGAAAGATTTATGTCATTTTTATTTATTTATTTAATGTTTTTACTAGTAATGTTGGCAATCAGCGATTTGTAGCGGGACTGCGACATTGCGGTGGACAGATCGGACCCCTAACTGACATTTTTGACACTTTTGGGGGGACCAGTGACATTACTACAGTAATCAGTGCTAAAAATATGCACTGTTACTGTAATAATGACACTGGCAGGGAAGGGGTTAACCTAGTGGGTATCACAGGGTTAAATGTGAGCCCAGGGGAGTATTTACTTACTGTGATGGGAGGGGCTTGTGAAATGACCATAGAGACCTGTGATCCTGTATAGAAGGATCAAAGGCGCTCTGTGATCATTTCAGAGAGAAGAATGGTCAGCTGTGTTTACAACAGCTGCCCGTCCTTCTCTCTCAGTGGGGAGCGATTGCGGGTGCCCGGCGGCAACCACGGCCCCATGCATCGGCATTCCCGCTTTCTAGTGGGGGCGGGAGCATGCTGCCGGCCGTGTGCGCTAGCCCCCCAGCACCAAGCCTGTGACCAACGTAGAGCTACGTAGATTCGCACAGGAGGGCCAGTCTGCCGCAGTAAATGTGCGGCGGGCGATCTGGAAGCTGTTAAATAAAAAAAATAAAAGTAGACACAGACACAGGGCATCCTTCCTGTAATTGTTTCTCTGACACCGATCCTCCTTCCCTGTTCTGCCTGCTCCTGTCCCCCCCCCATGTGCCCCCCTTTCACTGTGCCACCCCCCTCCCCCTCCCCCTCCCTCCTGCAGCGCTGCAGGCTTCCCTGTCCTGTAAAAAAATAACAAATTGTAAAAAAAATATAAAAAATAAATAACAATTAAACATTGTAATAATGTATTTTGATTGGTTTGCGCAAAAGTTATTGCGTCTACTAACTACGGGAAAGATTTATGTCATTTTTATTATTTTCTTTTTTTTTTTTTTACTAGTAATGGCGGCAATCTGCGATTTTTTGCAGGACGGCGACATTGCGACGGACAGATCGGACCCCTAACTGACATTTTTACCACTTTTGGGGGGACCAGTGACATTACTACAGTAATCAGTGCTAAAAATATGCGCTGTTACTGTATTAATGACACTGGCGGGGAAGGGATTAACATTGTGGGTGATCAAGGGGTTATATGTGATCCTAGGGTGAGTGATTCTAACTGTGGGGGGGGGGGGCGTGGCTTCTGAAATGACCACAGAGACCCGTGATCCTATAGAGAATGATCACAGGCGCTCTGTGATCATTTCAGAGAGAAGAACAGTCGGCTGTGTTTACAACAGCTGCCCGTCCTTCTCTCTCAGCGGGGAACGATCGCGGGTGCCCAGTGGCAATCGCAGCCACCGGCATGGGCATCCGCAGGTAGGGGCAAGGGGGGGCAAATGCCCCCCCCCCCCCCTGGAATCTCAACTTCCCCTTTCAAGTGTTTGTTAAACCACTTTATACCATCCTGTCTGGTCTGTTTAATAATCCTGTGTGCTCTGTGTTTTAAAAAAATAAGCCGTTCTTTACCAGTTTTCAGAGGGCCGAGCACCGCTCATGTGACCCGTCGGCTCTCTCCTCTCCCCGTCTGACAGCTGCTTGCAGCGGGCAGGGCTGAAGATTCTTCACTGATGTCAGTCGGGAGGGGAGGGGGAGAGGAGGAGAGAGGTGGCGGGTCACGTGAGCGGCAAGTGGCGCTCTAAAAACTTGTAAAGAATGGCTTATTTTTATAAAACACAAACACAGGGGCACACAGGATTATTAAACACTGTAGACAGGGTATGAAACTTAAATGAAACTACAGCAAGAGGAGGGGAAGGGGGGGGGGCACTGACACAGGGGCAGACAGGCAGGGAGAGAGGACAGAGGAGGACAGGAAGCCTGCGGATGACGGAAGCACATAAACTGACCACAGTGTCAGGGCTCAGGAGCAATGGTATACCGTGGTCAGATTACAGAGGGGAGGACATAGCCAGGCAGGATCAGCCAGGTATTTTAGGTGATAGAAGAGGACAAATTACACAGCAAAGCACTGTGCTGTATAACATGCTTTAACAGGATCAAATTTTTTTTTTTTTTTTTAGGTTAACAAATGCTGTAAAAATAAATGCTGCTGTTTGCTCTTGACTAAGCCCCTCCCCTTATGACATTGTTGAAAGGGAGTGGAGAATGGGTGACCTTAAAATGATGCCCCCCCCCCCTGAAAAAAGTTCTGCGGATGCCCATGGTCACCGGCCTAGTGTATCAGCATCCCCGCTGCCTAGTGGGGGCGAAAGCGCACCCCAGTACCTAGTGGGGGCGGATCACTCCCTAGCACCAAGAGCACGACCAACGTAGAGCTACATCAGTTTGCACAGGAGGGTCAGCCTGCTGCAGTAAATGTGCGGCGGTTGGTCTGGAAGCTGTTCAATGAAAAAAAGAAAAAGTTGTGTGTCTGGTCAAGTCATGAGGGATATTTTGGGTTTTAGAGCCCTTTAAATATACAGTTGTGCTCAAAAGTTTGCAACCCCTTGGGGAATTGGTAATATACCGTATTAAAGAAAACATGAGTAAGCCGGCAAAACACATTTCTTTTATTTCTTATGGGATTTATATTCTATAACTGTATTTTACAACAGCTGACCGTCCTTCTCTCTCAGCGGGGAGCGATCGCGGGTGTCAGGCGGCAATCAGAGCCCCCTGACACATGCATCGGCTTCCTCGCTGACGAGCAGAGGCGGGAGCGCACCACCGGTGGCCCGCGCTCGCCCCCTAGCCTCCTGAGAGAGCGAATAACGTATACCTACGTCACTTTGCCCAAGAGCGGCTGCCTGCCGCAGTATATCGTAAAGTGGTTAAAAAGCGCTAATTCACACAGGTTCTCCGTTATGTTTATATCCGCTAATAATGATTTTAGTGTATTTTTAGTAAAAATATTGTCTTGCAATATTCAGAGGGGGGGCTGCCAGGTAGGCTGTATGGGGCACCTGCCAGGTAGGCTGTACGGGGCACCTGCCAGGTAGGCTGTACGGGGCACCTGCCAGGTAGGCTGAATGGGGCCCCTGCCAGGTAGGCTGTACGGGGCCCCTATCAGGTAGGCTGAATGGGGCCCCTGCCAGATATTAAAAATATTGTCTTGCAATATTCAGAGGGGGGGCTGCCAGGTAGGCTGTACGGGGCACCTGCCAGGTAGGCTGTACGGGGCCCCTGCCAGGTAGGCTGTACGGGGCCCCTATCAGGTAGGCTGAATGGGGCCCCTGCCAGATAGGCTGTATGGGGCCCCTGCCAGGTAGGCTGTACGGGGCCCCTATCAGGTAGGCTGAATGGGGCCCCTGCCAGATAGGCTGTATGGGGCCCCTGCCAGGTAAGCTGTTCGGGGCCCCTGCCAGGTAGGCTGTATGGGGCCCCTGCCAAGTAGGCTGTACGGGGCCCTTGCCAGGTAGGCTGTACGGGGCCCTTGCCAGGTAGGCTGTACGGGGCCCCTGCCAGGTAGGCTGAATGGGGCCCCTGCCAGGTAAGTTGTACGGGGCCCCTGCCAGGTAAGCTGTTCGGGGCCCCTGCCAGGTAGGCTGTATGGGGCCCCTGCCAGGTAGGCTGTACGGGGCCCCTGCCAGGTAAGCTGTACGGGGCCCCTGCCAGGTAGGCTGTACAGGGCCCCCGTGATTTCTAACAGCAGCCCTGTATACAAATTGTATTCATTTTGTATTTTTTTTTTAATTTAAAGTGGCCATTTCAGTAAGCCATGCGTGAAGTGACGCCAACCTATTCCCTGTCCAATAGATTTGGATGTCGTGTTGCAGTCTCAGACTCTTCTGCCGTTTGCTGAATTCCCTGCTGCATTATTTAAAATATGAATGGATAATATTTATTTCCAGTTTATAATCTGTACTAAATGTCAGGTGCGCTCCGCAACACAATGAAATAACCGCGACATTAATGCGGAAGGGATGGCGATATACAGTCTCCATTTTTACAGGCAAACGCAATATCCGTATGTCATTGTCAACATTAACGCCCAATAAAAACCCACGTAGAGATAAATATTAATCAGAATGGGTAAATATAGATGAAAGCGGAGCGTCTCTGCTCGCAAATGGCAGAAAAATAGTCTGAGTTTATTGTGCGATGGAGCAAATAAATTGTGATGGAGTGCGTAACGGCGAATGATTAGTGTCTTATTAATAAACAATGCGGTGGTTTCCGTTATTTTTTTAAAAAAAGGTAACAAAAGAAATGACAATATTGTTATAATTTTTTTTGTGTTTGTTTGTGTGCTTTACCACTTCCAGCCCAGAGGCCGTATTTACATCTAGAAAGTATTCACAACGCTTCACTTTTTACACATTTTGTTATGTTACACCCTTATGGATTAAATTCATTATTTTCCTTAACCACTTTAACACCGGAGGATTTTCCTGCTTTACGTCCAGGCCACTTTTTGCGTTTCGGCACTGTGCCACTTTAACGGACAATTCATGCAACGCCGTACCCAAACGAAATTTACGTTTTTTTTTCCCCACAAACAGAGCTTTCTTTTGGTGGTATTTGATCACCTCTGCGTTTTTCATTTTTTGCAATATTAACCACTTTACAACCGGAGGATTTTGCTGTCTTCCGTCCAGGCCACTTTTTGCGATTCGGCGCTGTGCGACTTCAACTGACAATTGCGCGGTCGTTCGACGCCGTACCCAAACGAAATTTACGTCCTTTTTTTCCCACAAACAGAGCTTTCTTTTGGTGGTATTTGATCACCTGTGCGATTTTTACTTTTTGCGCTATAAACAAAAAAAGAGCGTTTATTTTGAAAAAATAACAATATTTTTCACATTTTTTTATATGAAATTCCCCCCAAAAAAGATGTAAAAACCAATTTTTTTAAAAGTTTTTGGCCAATTTGTTTTATGCTACATATGTTTGGTAAAAAAAATCGCAATAAGCGTATTTTGATTGGTTTGCGCAAAAGTTATTGCGTTTACTAACAAAGGGAAAGATTTCTGTCATTTTTGGTGTTTTTTTTTTAACGCGTAATGGCGGCGATCTGCGATTTTTTTTGCGGGACTGCGACATTGCGGCGGACAGATCGGACCCCTGACTGACATTTTTGACACTTTTGGGGGTACCAGTGACATTACTGCAGTAATCAGTGCTATATATATGCACTGTTACTGTAAAAATGACACTGGCAGGGAAGGGGTTAATTTTATTGGAGAGGGAGGGGTTAATGTATGCCTGGTGCTTACTGACGTGTAGGGGGGGAGGTGACTATGTGATTCATGGACAGATCGGATGTCCAGCTATGCTGAACAGTCCGATCTGTCACTCCCTGTCACTATGGAGATCCGCCCGCTGTGTTTACACACAGCGGGCGGATCTCCAGACTCGATCCCCGACGATCGGGTAAGAGCAGCGGCGATCGCCGCTGCTCCTCCCCTGGCCCGACTCCCGCTGTGAATGAAAACAGCGGGAGCGAGCCTCCGGCGGCGCGCAAGCGCCGCCCAGAAGGGGAGGAGTCCAGTCACGTTAATACTACGTGACTGGACGGGAACGAGCCACTCTGCCGCAGTAGTATTACTGTGAGCGGTAGTAGAGTGGTTAATAAAAAAATGCGACAATTTTGAAAAAATAAAAATATTTTTCTACTTTGACAGTTAAAAAATATCCAATATATTAAATTTTTGTCATATATTTAGGCCAAAATGTATTTAGCTACATGTCTTTGACAAAAAAAATTCTCAATGAGTGTATTTTAAAACCGCTTTAAGAAGATTTTACCCCATTCCTGACCAGGCCGTATTTTGCGATTCGGCACTGGGTGACTTTAACGGACAATTGCGCAGTCGTGCGACGCTGTACCCAAATGAAATTGATATCTTTTTTTCCCCCCACAAACAGAGTTTTCTTTTGGTGGTATTTGATCACCTGTGCGATTTTTTACTTTTTGCGCTATAAACAAAAAAAGAGCGTCGATTTTGAAAAAATAACAATATTTTTCACATTTTTTTTATATGAAATTCCCCAAAAAAAAATGTAAAAATCAAAATTTTTTAACATTTTAGGCCAATTTGTTTTCTGCTACATATTTTTATATTAAAAAAAATAAGCGTATTTTGATTGGTTTGCGCAAACGTTATTGCGTTTACTAACTACGGGAAAGATTTATGTCATTTTTATTGTTTTTTTTTTTTTTTTTTTAGTAGTAATGGTATCGATCTGCGATTTTTTTTTGTGGGACTGCGACATTGCGGCGGACAGATGACTGACATTTTTAACACTTTTGGGGGTACCAGTGACATTAGTACAGTAATCAGTGCTATACATATGCACTGTTACTGTAAAAATGACACTGGCAGGGAAGGGGTTAACTGTATTGGTGATCAGTGGGTTAAATGTATCCCTAGGGGCGTGATTCTAACTGTGGGGGGGGGCCTGGCTTTTGATGTAACCACAGAGACATGCGATCCTACATAGCTGGATCGTATGAACTCTGCTGTTACACCAGGGAGAATGACAGGCGGCTTTGTTTACATCAGCCCCCTGCCTTTCTCCCTCTCCAGCGGGAGATCGCGAGTGACCGGTGGACATCGGAGCCGCCAGTCACTCACGCGGGGAAGGCAGGGAACAAGCAGGGGCGGGAGCGCGCCTCCGGCGGCAGGCACTCGCCCCCTAGAGGCTCGCAGGCGAGCGACGTAGCCCTACTTCATTTGCCTGTAGGGGGCTGACTGCTGCAGTAAATAGTCGTGCGGCGGTCGGCAAGTGGTTAAAAAAAATCCCATGTACATAAGTATCACAATCTTTCCTCAATACTTTGGTGAAGCTCCTTTGGCACCAATTACAGGCACTAATCTGAGGTCCTATTGACCCAAGATCTCTCCATAAAGAGGACCTGTCATGCACTATTCCTATGACAAGGGATGTTTACATTACGTTTACAGCCTCAAGTCTTTTTGAGTATGATACTACAAGCTTGGCACACCTATTTTTGGGCAGTTTCTCCGATTCTTCTTTGTAGGACCTCTCAAACTCCATCAAGATCCCCCTCCTGCCACCCTCTGGTGCTTCTACTGGCTCGCCTGTGCGATCAACGAGCCGGAGAAGGAATCTATCAGCGGCGGAAGTACACCATAGAGACTGCTGAGGACCAGATAACTCTTGGAGGCCCGGGCGCAATGTTATGACATCACGCCCGGCCTGGCAGTTGTCAATATTGCCATGATCTTGGCTAGATAGCCGAGATATTTTTTTTTTCTTTAATTTCAGGCTTTCCAGGCTGCAAGAGAGATCTGAGGTCTTATTGACCCCAGATCTCTCCATAAAGAGGACCTGTCATGCACTATTCCTATGACAAGGGATGTTTACATTATGTTTACAGCCTCAAGTCTTTTTGAGTATGATGCTACAAGCTTGGCACACCTATTTTTTGGGCAGTTTCTCCCATTCTTCTTTGCAGGATGTCTCAAGCTCCATCAGGTTGGATGAGGAGGGTCGGTGCACAGCCATTTTCAGATCGCTCTAGAGATGTTCAATCGGGTTCAAGTCTGGGCTCTGGCTGGGCCACTCAAGGACATTTACAGAGTTGTCCCATAGCCACTCCTTTGTTATCTTGGCTGTGTGCTTAGGGTCGTTGTCCTGTTGGAAGATGAACCTTCACCCCAGTCTGAGGTCCAGAGCGCTCTGGAGCAGGTTTTCATCAAGGATGTCTCTGTACATTGCTGCATTCATCTTTCCCTCCATCCGGACTATTCTCTCAGTTCCTGCCACTGAAAAACACTACTACACTGCTGCCATCACCATGCTTCACTGTAGGGATATTATTGGCCAGGTGATGAGCGGTGCCTGGTTTCCTGTAGACATGACATTTGTCATCAGGGCCGGACTGGGAAAAAAATTCAGCCCTGGAAATAATTTAATACCAGCCCAATAGCATTATTATACTGGCCCAACTGCATAATGTCATTATTTTCTTGTTCATAAAAGAGAAAACCATGCATTTTAAAGCACATTTGAAGAATGTATTATATATAGATAAGACAGGTATAAAAGCACATTACATATAAAAGAGCAAATTCCAGTAAAAGTGGTAAAAGTGCAGACATGGTACAATAAATGTCAGAGGCTGCGGGCATGGAACAGGAGGACATGTCAGAGGCTGCAGACATGGTACAGGAGATGCAGGGGCTGTAAACATGGTACAGGAGATGCAGAGGCTGTGAGCATGGTACAGGAGGACATGTCGGAGGCTTGGAACATGGTACAGGAGATGCAGGGGCTCTGGGCATGATACAGGAGATGCAGGGGCTCTGGACATGGTACAGGAGATGCAGGGGCTGCGGGCAAGGTACAGGAGAACATGTCAGAGAATGCAGACATAGTACAGGAGATGCAGGGGGTGCAGACATGGTACAGCTGATGCAGAGGCTGCAGACATGGTACAGGAGGACATGTCAGAGGCTGGGAACATGGTACAGGAGGTGCAGGGGCTGTGAACATGGTACAGGAGATGCAGGGGCTCTGGACATGGTACAGGAGATGCAGGGGCTGCGGGCATGGTACAGCAGATGCAGGGGCTGCAGATGTGGTACAGCAGATGCAGAGGCTGCGGGCATGGAACAGGAGATGTCAGAGGCTGCGGACATGGTACAGGAGATGCAGGGGTTTTGGACATGGTATGGGAGATGCAGAGGCTGAGGACATGGTACAGGAGATGCAGGGGTTTTGGACATGGTATGGGAGATGCAGAGGCTGAGGACATGGTACAGGAGATGCAGTGGCTGAGGACATGGTACAGGAGATGCAGAGGCTGTGGACATGGTACAGGAGATGCAGTGGCTGAGGACATGGTACAGGAGATGCAGGGGCTGTGGACATGGTACAGGAGATGCAAGGGTTGCGGACATGGTACATGAGATACAGAGGCAAATAATATATTTGTTCCTATTCTATTCCTTTATCTTCTTTTCTATTTTATTGTCTTTGAAAATTGGAACACAAATCAAAAACTTTTCTAATTGGAAAACTTTTCTAATTCGAATTTGACTACTGAAATCTGAAAAATTGAAATATACTGAACAAAATTATAAACGCAACCCTTGTTTTTGCCCCCCTTTTTCATGAGCTGAACTCAAAGATCTAAGAAAACCGGGATTCATCCGTGAAGAGAACACCTCTCCAAAGTGGCAGACGCCATCCAGTGTGAACCCACTCAAGTTGGTTACGATGAGGAACTGCAGTCCGGTGGAGACCCCGATGAGGACGACGATCATGCAGATGAGCTTCCCTGAGATGGTTTCTGACAGTTTGTGCAGAAATTCTTTGGTTATGCAAACCGATTGTTGCATCAGCTGTCCGGGTGGCCGGTCTCAGATGATCTTGGAGGTGAAGATGCTGGATGTGGAGGTCCTGGGCTGGTGTGGTTACACGTGGACTGTGATTGTGAGGCCGGTTGGATGTACTGCCAAATTCTCTTAAACACCTTTGGAGACGGCTTATGGTACTCAATTCACAGGCAACAGTTCTGGTGGACATTTCTGCAGTCAGCATGCCAATTGCACGCTCCCTCAAACTTGCCACATCTGTGGCATTGTGCTGTGTGATAAAACTGCACATTTTAGAGTGGCCTTTTATTGTGGCCAACCTAAGGTACACCTGTGCAATAATCATGCTGTCCAATCAGCATCTTGATATGCCACACCTGTGAGGTGGATGGATTATCTCAGCAAAGGAGAAGTGATCACTAACACAGATTTACACAGATTTGTGAAGAATATTTGAGAGAAATCGGCCTTTTGTGTACTTAGAAAAAGTCTTAAATCTTTGAGTTCAGCTCATGAAAAATGGGGGCAAAAACAAAAGTGTTGCATTTATAACGTTGCTCAGTGTATGTTTCCTTATATGTCTCATTAAATGAGGGATGTTAAACTGATATTTTTTTTCCAGCTTTCTGCGAGGAAGGATGTCGATATGGTGGAACCTGTGTAGCCCCCAACAAGTGTGCCTGTCCTCCTGGATTCACCGGAACCCACTGTGAGAAAGGTACGGCTTAGAACATCTTATCATTTAATGATGTTTTCTTCTTTCAATGAGGAAATAGCTGCACCCCTTCTGTTTATAAAATGTTCTGATCAGATGCTTTGCCAGCAGTGCTAAGGCCATTATGTTTGCCAGTGTCAATCGCTTTTTTTTTGGGAGGTCAAATGCTGCCTTCAGAAACCTTGACAAGGGTATTGTATATGGTATGGGGTCACCAAGACCAGCCAGAATCTGCCTCTCTCTGTTTCTCAAATAATTGACACCACTCTATGGTTGGATTTTGTGGCCACTGCACCAAATTAATAAATATAAAGCAAATTAATATTGACAACCATAAATATAAACAGTAAATACCCAGAATTGAGACCAGGCCATAAACAAACCAGCTAGTATCATGCATGCTAGGCTCCTGGTTGCATCACACCACCTTGGGGATATTACCATCATAACTCCAGATACCAAATGAAACATAACTTGACCTGCTACCACAGGGATACCGTACCTAAAACAGCTTCCCAAATTGAACATTAACTGTGGATGTTGGCCTTAAAAGACCCTGATACCCTCTCCAGCTGGGCAACAGATAGTTTCCTGAAAGGAATATAATTGGGCAAGAAGGTGGGAACACTGCTCCAATACTGCTAACCCCATCTGGTGCTGGAACTTTCTCTCTTGCTTGGACCTTCCTATAACTCCTCTTTATCCCTCCCAAACTGATCAAGCACATTATTACCTACATGCTCCTTCTTTAGATACCTAACTATTTCTACCTTTTCCCTCTCCAGACCTAGTCATGCAGGGCTTGCACTTCTGTCTACTGCTCTAGGCTTGGTTCCAGCATTTTAGTGCAGGGAGAAAGCACAGGTGCATCCTCCAGCCCTACTTCCGGCAGGTTGCTAAACCCTGGGAGGCTAAAAGCTGCTGGGGCTGGATGCGATTGGATAGCACACTGTGGTAATAATGTTTGAAGGCAGTATGTGCCCAGAGACGAATGCCCAGAATACAGGTTGCTTGTCTTGCACCTTTGCTTTCCGCATGCATTGGAGCTAAAGGCCCAGTGTTCATGAGGCCTAAAAGTGAATCCTTAAATATCCAAAGCTTGCTACCTGCCTACACAAGTGTTCACATACCTTGGAGAGCTCCTGGTAGCCTAAGGAGCTCTACTATACTTTTCTTGAAGTCATATCTGGCCAAAACAAGGCACTTGCCTACACAAGTGACACATATCTTGGAGAGCTCCTGGTAACCTAAGGAGCTCTACTATACTTTTCTTGAAGTCATGTCTGGCCAAAACAAGGCACCTGCCTACACAAGTGGTCCTATACCTTGGAGAGCTCCTGGTAATCTAAGGAGCTCTACTATACCTTTCTTGAAGTGATGTCTGGCCAAAACGTGGCACCTGCCTACACAAGTGGTCGCAAACCTTGGAGAGCTCCCGGTAGCCTGTGGAGCTCTACTATACCTTTCTTGAGCTCTACTATACCTTTCTGGCTAAAGCTTGATACCTGCCTACACTAGTGGTCGCATACCTTGGAGAGCTCCTGGTGGCATAAGGAGCTCTACTATACCTTTTTTGAAGTGATGTCTGGCCAGACTTAACACAATCCACATCACACCTCAATAGACAGCCAATAGGAAAAGACTGCCAGTGACAGTCTGTTCGTCTCCCACATTGAAGTACATGGAATACACATCTGAGCATTGCTTTGATTATTTAGGAATCACAGACTTCATGGCAACAGGCTATAGGCCTCACAGTGTAAAGTGGGATTAAATCTTCATATTTCTTGAGAGATATTGTTGATAAATATTACTATCCTATTTGAAGTTATCCAAACCATTTTCTCAGAGTCCATTAAGTATCTGTCTTTCACTCCCAGTGACGGTGAGTACCGTCACACCCCCGTTCACAGCAGAACTCCCGAACAGGGGAAATATTCTAATCCAAGCAGCGAATACCATTGAAGTCTATGGGGGCCGAACAGAAAAAATTTAAGTGCCCATTTTGAAGCTTATATTCAAGTAATTGGCCATAAAAGGGGTCTGGGTACTGCCCTGGGGGACATGTGTCAATAATTTCTTTTTTTTTTTTTTTTTTTTTTAAAACGATAGTTTTTTTTTCCGGAGCAGTGATTTTAATTATGCTTAAAAGACAACAAGACAAATTCCTTTAGTCTGCCTATAAAGTGGTGCATCTGTAGCTTATATAGAACATGCTGCAGCAAAAATTAAATTTCTAAAGAAAAAAGAACAAGTCAAATCCTATTTAAAGTGACTCGCGGTTACAATTGCCGGCACCCTATTGAAAAAATAAAGGAAAAAAACAGCACGGGGAAAGGAGGAGGAGGAGACGAGCAAGCCCCCCTCCTGAACCATACCAGGCCACATGCCCTCAACATGGGGGGTGGGTGCTTTGGGGCAGAGGGGGGCTCTGCCCCCCCCCCACCCCAAAGAACCTTGTCCCCATGTTGATAGGGACAAGGGCCTCTTCCCGACAACCCTGGGCTGTTGGTATCAGTCGAGCAGTGGACGGTGTCAGTAGAGCAGTGGACGGTGTCAGTAGGGCAGAGATTGGTGTCAGTAGGGCAGTGGACGGTGTCAGTAGAGCAGTGGACAGTATCAGTCTGGCAAAAATTGGTGTCAGTAGGGCAGTGGATGATGTCAGTAGGGTAGAGATTGCTGTCAGTAGAGCAGTGGACGGTCTCAGTAGAGCAGTGGATGGTGTCAGTAGAGCAGTGAATGGTGTCAGTAGAGCAGTGGACAGTGTCAGTAGGGCAGTGGGCAGTGTCAGTAGGGCAGTGGACAGTATCAGTAGAGCAGTGGATGGTGTCAGTAGAGCAGTGGACAGTGTCAGTAGGGCAGTGGACAGTGTCATTAAGGTAGAGATTGGAGTCAGTAGAGCAGTGGAGGGTGTCAGTAGGGCATAAATTGGTGTCAGTAGGGCATAAATTGGTGTCAGTAGGGCAGTGGACAGTGTCAGTAGGGCAGAGATTGGTGTCAGTAGGGCAGAGATTGGTGTCAGTAGGGCAGTGGACGGTGTCAGTAGGGCAGAGATTGGTGTCAGTAGGGCAGTGGACTGTGTCAGTAGAGCAGAGATTGATGTCAGTAGAGCAGTGGACGGTGTCAGTAGGGCAGAGAGTGGTTTCAGTAGGGCAGTGGACGGTGTCCGTAGTTATTTTCATTATTTCATTTTTTATTATTTTTTACTATTACATTTTTTTAATTATTTATTTTTACAACTTTTTAGGAGCCCTGTTAGGGGGCTTTGATGAAATATCAGGGGTCCAAACAGGGGGAATCTGCACTACACAGGGTGATTAGGGTGTGCCCAGGCACACCTGGCACACCCCGTGCATACGCCTATGCAGCTATCATTGTAGTGGCACCAATTCCTACAGTGATTTCCAGCTCCTTTGGTGGCCAATCAGTTTTGGGATACTTACATTGTGCCAAACTGGCCCCAATGCTATGCATATTTCTGGTGTTCAGTTTTAATTTATTTATAAAGAAATTCAGTTTTTACTTTGAAGGTAATTTGCAGAATTTTGCCTGAATCCAGACAACTGCAAAAATGACCCTCCTGTTGATTTGGCTCGAGGTACAATAATTGATATATATATATTTTTTCTAGCATTGTAAGCAGTTATACCAAATTTATAATTAAAAATGTGGAAAATTAAGTGGTTTCACCGAGAATATATAATATCAATCCGAGCAAATTTGAATATTTACTTTAAAATGTTACAGTGTCTTGTCAATGTGTTTAAAGGCAATTGGTGTACTTGAATTGTATCCTGGCATATCCTATGCAGCAGGACTCAGACTGGCAGAGGGAAAGCCGTCACTAAGAGCCAATGGAGTGCTGCTGCAGTGCACATGTGTTGATAGGAGGAGAGAGCTGAGTGAGCGGAGGGATGAATGCGGCATTTTTGTCCAGTCAGCATGCTGGGAGTGTATGTTTGGCAGAGGTACTTGGATCACTAGAGTGGCTACAGAATTACAGTTTCAGGGAGGAAAGCCATACAAATAATGAGCATTAAGTATACGGCCAATCCGCTCGTCCTCCCAGAGAATTGATTGTTGCCAGTCAAAACGGTGCTGGATACATGGCTGAACCCTTCTTGATTTATTGGGAACACCAACACAGAGACAGGAAATGACATCAGAACCAGGGCAAGGTCATCTAGAGCCCAACATGTCAACTGTGTCACCCCCCCCCCCAAGATGTATGAGCATTATGCATCAGAACCTCCCCCCCCCCCCAAGATGTATGAGCATTATGCATCAGAACCCCCCCCCCCCAAGATGTATGAGCATTATGCGTCAGAACCCCCCCCCCCAAGATGTACGAGCATTATGCGTCAGAAACCCCCCCCCCCCCAAGATGTATGAGCATTATGCTCCAGAAACCCCCCCCCCAAGACGTATGAGCATTATGCGTCAGAAACCCCCCCCAAGATGTATGAGCATTATGCGTCAGAACCCCCCCCCCCCAAGATGTACGAGCATTATGCGTCAGAAACCCCCCCCCCCCAAGATGTATGAGCATTATGCTTCAGAAACCCCCCCCCCCAAGATGTATGAGCATTATGCGTCAGAACCCCCCCCCCCAGATGTATGAGCAGTATGTGTCAAAAACCCCCCCTCCCCAAAAACAAAATAATAGAGCACTGATCTGCATGCTTACCTCCTAAGCATAAATCCCCCCTCCTCCCAGTACAAATCTGCCCCACCCCCTGCTAAAGTCCCTCCACCCAGCACAAATAATTGCCCCTTATCCCCCAAACCCCCCCTAGCACAAATCCCTGACCCCCCCCCCCCAAAAAAAAATCTCCCACCCTTCTAGCACAAATCCTCTACCCCATGAATTTCCCTCCAAGTACACCTCCCCCAAGATGTATGAGCGAGTCAAACCCCCCCCCCCCAAAAAAAAAAAATAATAATAATTTAGCACTGATCTGCATGCGCACCTCTACCCAGCACCCAGCACCCAGCACAAATATTTACCCCCCCCCATCCCCCAAACCCCCCTAGCACAAATGCCTGCCCCCCCAAATAAAAAAATCTCCCTCCCTTCTAGCACAAATCCTCTACCCCACCAATTTTCCCTCTGAGTACACCGCCCCCCCCCCCAAGATTTATGAGCATTATATGATTATATGTATGAGCATTATGTGTCATTATTAATAATAATAATTAAGCACTGATCTGCATGCTTACCTCCTAAGCATAAATCCCCCCTCCTCCCAGTACAAATCTGCCCCACCCCCTGCTGAAATTCATCCACCCAGCAGAAATATTTGCCCCCCCCATCCCCCATACCCCATCCACGCATATCACCTCTTCTAGCACAAACCCCCCAAATCCCCCCAGCACAATTATCTCCCCCCCTCCACCATATCACCTCCTCTAGCACAACCCCCCCCCCCACCAGATACCCCTGTTAGCACAATTCTCTTCCCTCCTCCACACATATCACCTCTTCTAGCACAAACCTCCCAAATCCCCCCAGCACAATCACCCCCCCCCCCTCCACCATATCACCTTCTCTAGCACAAACCCCCCAACTATCCCTCCTAACACATTTATCTCCCCCCCCTCCACCATATCACCTCTTCTAGCACAAACCCCCCAAATGCCCCTCCTAGCACAATTATCTTCCCCCCTCCATCATATCACCTCTTCTAGCACAAAGCCCCCAAATCCCCCTCCTAGCACAAATCATCTTCCCCCCTCCATCATATCACCTCTTCTAGCACAAACTCCCCAAATCCCCCTCCTAGCACAATTATCTTCCCCCTTCCACTATATCACCTCTTCTAGCACAAACCCCCAAATCCCCCCTCCTAGCATAAATCCTCTCCCCCCCCCATCCCCCCTCCCAACACAAATCCCCCTAAATCACCACTCCTAGCAATTCTTATCCCCTGCTTCCCCCCAAATTCCCCCTTCCAACACAAATCCCCCCCCTCAACCTCCTTGCAGCGCCCCCCATCTCACATGATACCACAGTGCTCAGGGCAGCCGTCCCTCCTGCCCACCCATTGTCCCGGTGTTCTGATGAATAGTGCTGATCATCAGATAATCCCTCCGACAATCTGCACATGCGCAGTACTGACGTCACTCTGGCAGTCAGCTGGCGTGACGTCAAACTTTGCAAGCGCAGATCGTCTGAGGCATTATCTGAGGATCAGCAAATGCAGCAATCGACAGAACACCGGAGGCAGTCCAATATGTCCTGAATGGCGGCTCCTCCCACAGCCTTCCTCTCATGTACCCCGCTTGGTCACACTTCGGCTTCGGGGTCAGCCTCTTAGGTTTAAGAGGATTAGTCCGGGGCTGGCAGTCATGACCCCCCCCCCCTCCGGGAGGGGTGAGGGAGGCTGGGAAAATGACTCTGTGAGGTGAGCACAGCACACATTGGCCGGTATTAAGGTGCGGTGTTCTGCTGATTACTGCATTTGCCGATTGTCAGATAATGCCCCAGATGATCTGTGCATGCGCAGAGTTGATGTCACGCCAGCTGATTTCCAGAGTGACATCAGTACTGCCAGTGGCGGCTGGTGCTCCATGGGCCAGTGGGGGCAGCAGATGGGCCACACCATACCCCCCCCCCCTGGACCACACCAGCTCCAGCCCCCCCCCCCCCCCGGTCGTCAGCTCACTCCCCCTGGGCAGGCAGCAGTGGCGACGGTGCTTCCCCTTCAGTCACCTCCCTGGGTCAGGCTTCCCCTATGTCTCCTCCCTCCTCCACCTCTTTGGCCAATAGCATGGCTTCTCCTTTTGGCCAATCGGGACCAAACAGGTCTCAGGACCCTCTTCCTGATTGGCCAGGAGAAGAATTAGTGTGGCAATAGCGAATATTCATTCGCTATTGTCGCTCAACTGGGTGGGCTCAGGGTGCAGTGCTCTGCGCCCGAGCCCACCCTTTTTTAAAGCCTATTAGAGCCTCTGGCTCTAATCACGTGCTTAAAAAAAAAAAAAAACATTGGAATCCATGCCTCTGGCGCCCTGCATGTAGATTAGGGGGCTTGACGCATGGATAGGAGGGGGGCGGCGCCCCTGTGCCCCCAATGGACGGGCCGCCACTGAGTACTGCTCTTGTGCAGATCGTCTAAGGTTTTATCCAATGATCTGCACTATTCGACAGGACACCAGCCCTGACCATACCTATGTAGTTCTACCAGGAAGCACATTACATTATGCGAGCAATTAAACATACACCACCTAGTGGTAGAACTCCTAATTGTAATACATTGTAATATATGATAATGATTGTTGCACCTATGTCTTCATAAACAGCATGCTAACAATTATCTTAACTGATTTATTAATTAGCTGTAAATCAGAGATCAGCCCTAAAACCCGGTGTTAGCCAAAGTCGGAGGAAAGAGGGCATTCTGCTCCAATTACCAACAAATTAATAGGGTACAAACCCAGCGCCGTCTAGATAGATGATCATGGCATCCATCAGGCATCTATTTATTTTCTACAAATTTCCTGGAAATGAGGCATTGAGCATCTGTGGGTAATTATTCCATCACGCTAATGGTACGTTCCGTACGTTGATTTGTGGCGCATTGTAAGTGAGAGGAAGCAAGCAATGTACCAGTCAATTAAACTGAATTAACGAAATCCACCGTGGATCCTTGCCAGCAGTGAGTTTTAAGTAGTTTAAGGCAAAATGTCTTAAGTCTTTTATTTTGTGCTGTTTAATTAGAGATTATCTGGAAATCATGGGTTGGCTTCTCATCATTGCGCTCTCTTGCTGTGCCATATTTTCAGGATTTTGATTTATATACAGGCTACCGCCACTAGAGGGAGCATTTTTTGTGTATACAACTCTGTACATCAGCTTTATGTCTATATGGACGGTATCAAGCTATGCCACCTGGAGAGATAACTATATCCCAACCCAAGAACAGAAATTTTATTTTGTGTAGCTTATGAGACCGTTTTTTAAGGCTAAATACTGAAAAATACTTGCGGATCCAACACAAAGGAGTGTGTAAAATAAATACATAATAATAAATAAAAAAAAAAAAAGGAAAGGTAGTTTAATCTAGGTTAGTGCAAGGGTTAGTGTTTGGATCAAGTAAGGGTCGAAGGTCAGGGTCAGTATGTTTTGGGCAGGATTTTTTTTTATTTTATTTTTTTTTTTTTAATTAGTGTCAGTTTCGGTGCGTTTTAGGTAGGATAACAAAAGCAAAATGCCCACTATTTTTTGTGTGTGAAATAAATACATAATAATAAATAAAAAAAAATCCTGCCCAAAACATACTGACCCTGACCTTCGACCCTTAGTGGACCCAAACACTAACCCTGGCACTAACCTAGATCAAACCACCTTTCCTTTTTTTTTTTTTTTTTTTAATCTAGGTTAGTGCCAGGGTAAGTGTTTGGGTCCAGTAAGGGTCTAAAGTCAGGGTCAGTATGTTTTGGGCAGGATTTTTTTTATTTTATTATTTTTTTTAAATTAGTGTCAGTTTCAAGGTGTTTTAGGTAGGATAACAAAAGCAAAATGCCCACTATTTTTTGTGTGTAAAATAAATGCATAATAATACATTAAAAAAAAAAAAAAGGAAAGGTGGTTTGATCTAGGTTAGTGCAAGGGTTAGTGTTTGAGTCAAGTAGGGGTCGAAGGTCAGGGTCAGTATGTTTTAGGCAGGATTTTTTTTTTATTTTATTATTTTTTTTAATTGGTGTCAGTTTCGGTGTGTGTTATGTAGGATAACAAAAGCAAAATGCCCACTATTTATTGTGTGTATAATAAATACATAATAATACATTTAAAAAAAAAAAAAAAAAAGGAAAGGTGGTTTAATCTAGGTTAGTGCAAGGGTTAGTGTTTGGGTCAAGTAAGGGTCGAAGGTCAGGGTCAGTATGTATGGGGCAGGATTTTTTTTTATTTTATTTTATTTTATTTTTTTAATTAGTGTCAGTTTCGGTGTGTGTTATGTAGGATAACAAAAGCAAAATGCCCACTATTTTTTTGTGTGAAAAATAAATACATAATTATACATTAAAAAAAAAAAAAAAAAAAAAGGAAAGGTGGTTTGATCTAGGTTAGTGTTTGGGTCAAGTAAGGGTCGAAGGTCAGGGTCAGTATGTTTTGGGCAGGATTTTTTTTTATTTTATTTTTTTTTAATTAGTGTCAGTTTGGGTGTGTTTTATTTAGGATAACAAAAGCAAAATGCCCACTATTTTTTGTGTGTAAAATAAATACATAATACATTTAAAAAAAAAAAAAAAAAAAAGGAAAGGTGGTTTAATCTAGGTTAGTGCAAGGGTTAGTGTTTGGGTCAAGTAAGGGTCGAAGGTCAGGGTCAGTATGTATGGGGCAGGATTTTTTTATTTTATTTTATTTTATTTTTTTAATTAGTGTCAGTTTCGGTGTGTGTTATGTAGGATAACAAAAGCAAAATGCCCCCTATTTTTTTGTGTGAAAAATAAATACATAATAATACATTTTAAAAAAAAAAATGCAAGGTGGTTTAATCTAGGTTAGTGCCAGGGTTAGTGTTTGGGTCAAGTAAGGGTCGAAGGTCAGGGTCAGGATTTTTTGGGCAGGTTTTTTTTTTTCATTTATTTTTATTTTTTTTTGTGTCAGTTTCGTTGTGTTTTAGGTAGGATAACAAAAGCAAAATGCCCACTATTTTTTTGTGTGTAAAATAAATACATAATAATAAATGTAAAAAAAAAAAAAAGGAAATGTGGTTTGATCTAGGTTAGTGCCAGGGTTAGTGTTTGGATCAAGTAGGGGGTCGAAGGTCAGGGTCAGTATGTATGGGGCAGGATTTTTTTTATTTTATTTTATTTTTTTAATTAGTGTCAGTTTCGGTGTGTTTTAGGTAGGATAACAAAAGCAAAATGCCCACTATTTTTTGTGTGTAAAATAAATACACAAAAATACATTTAAAAAAAAAAAAAAAGAGGAAAGGTGGTTTAATCTAGGTTAGTGTTTGGGTCAAGTAAGGGTCGAAGGTCAGGGTCAGTATGTTTTGGGCAGGATTTTTTTTATTTTATTTTATTTTTTTAATTAGTGTCAGTTTCGGTGTGTGTTATGTAGGATAACAAAAGCAAAATGCCCACTATTTTTTTGTGTGAAAAATAAATACATAATTATACATTAAAAAAAAAAAAAAAAAAAAAAGGAAAGGTGGTTTGATCTAGGTTAGTGTTTGGGTCAAGTAAGGGTCGAAGGTCAGGGTCAGTATGTTTTGGGCAGGATTTTTTTTTATTTTATTTTTTTTTAATTAGTGTCAGTTTGGGTGTGTTTTATTTAGGATAACAAAAGCAAAATGCCCACTATTTTTTGTGTGTAAAATAAATACATAATACATTTAAAAAAAAAAAAAAAAAAGGAAAGGTGGTTTAATCTAGGTTAGTGCAAGGGTTAGTGTTTGGGTCAAGTAAGGGTCGAAGGTCAGGGTCAGTATGTATGGGGCAGGATTTTTTTATTTTATTTTATTTTATTTTTTTAATTAGTGTCAGTTTCGGTGTGTGTTATGTAGGATAACAAAAGCAAAATGCCCCCTATTTTTTTGTGTGAAAAATAAATACATAATAATACATTTTAAAAAAAAAAATGCAAGGTGGTTTAATCTAGGTTAGTGCCAGGGTTAGTGTTTGGGTCAAGTAAGGGTCGAAGGTCAGGGTCAGGATTTTTTGGCCAGGTTTTTTTTTTTCATTTATTTTTATTTTTTTTTTGTGTCAGTTTCGTTGTGTTTTAGGTAGGATAACAAAAGCAAAATGCCCACTATTTTTTTGTGTGTAAAATAAATACATAATAATAAATGTAAAAAAAAAAAAAAGGAAATGTGGTTTGATCTAGGTTAGTGCCAGGGTTAGTGTTTGGATCAAGTAGGGGGTCGAAGGTCAGGGTCAGTATGTATGGGGCAGGATTTTTTTTATTTTATTTTATTTTTTTAATTAGTGTCAGTTTCGGTGTGTTTTAGGTAGGATAACAAAAGCAAAATGCCCACTATTTTTTGTGTGTAAAATAAATACACAATAATACATTTAAAAAAAAAAAAAAGAGGAAAGGTGGTTTAATCTAGGTTAGTGTTTGGGTCAAGTAAGGGTCGAAGGTCAGGGTCAGTATGTTTTGGGCAGGATTTTTTTTATTTTATTTTATTTTTTTAATTAGTGTCAGTTTCGGTGTGTTTTATTTAGGATAACAAAAGCAAAATGCCCACTATTTTTTGTGTGTAAAATAAATACATAATAATACATTAAAAAAAAAAAATGCAAGGTGGTTTAATCTAGGTTAGTGCCAGGGTTAGTGTTTGGGTCAAGTAAGGGTCGAAGGTCAGGGTCAGGATTTTTTGGCCAGGTTTTTTTTTTTCATTTATTTTTATTTTTTTTTTGTGTCAGTTTCGTTGTGTTTTAGGTAGGATAACAAAAGCAAAATGCCCACTATTTTTTTGTGTGTAAAATAAATACATAATAATAAATGTAAAAAAAAAAAAAAGGAAATGTGGTTTGATCTAGGTTAGTGCCAGGGTTAGTGTTTGGATCAAGTAGGGGGTCGAAGGTCAGGGTCAGTATGTATGGGGCAGGATTTTTTTTATTTTATTTTATTTTTTTAATTAGTGTCAGTTTCGGTGTGTTTTAGGTAGGATAACAAAAGCAAAATGCCCACTATTTTTTGTGTGTAAAATAAATACACAATAATACATTTAAAAAAAAAAAAAAGAGGAAAGGTGGTTTAATCTAGGTTAGTGTTTGGGTCAAGTAAGGGTCGAAGGTCAGGGTCAGTATGTTTTGGGCAGGATTTTTTTTATTTTATTTTATTTTTTTAATTAGTGTCAGTTTCGGTGTGTTTTATTTAGGATAACAAAAGCAAAATGCCCACTATTTTTTGTGTGTAAAATAAATACATAATAATACATTAAAAAAAAAAATGCAAGGTGGTTTAATCTAGGTTAGTGCCAGGGTTAGTGTTTGGGTCAAGTAAGGGTTGAAGGTCAGGGTCAGGATTTTTTGGGCAGGTTTTTTTTTTATTTATTTTTATTTTTTTTGTGTCAGTTTCGGTGTGTTTTAGGTAGGATAACAAAAGCAAAATGCCCACTATTTTTTGTGTGTAAAATAAATACATAATAATAAATGTAAGAAAAAAAAAAAAAAAGGAAATGTGGTTTGATCTAGGTTAGTGCCAGGGTTAGAGTTTGGGTCAAGTAGGGGTCGAAGGTCAGGGTCAATATGTTTTGGGCAGGATTTTTATTTTTTTGTGTCAGTTTTAGGTAGGATAATAAAAAAGCAAAATGGACACTATTTTTTTGGGCTGTACTAGGGGTACAAACAACAACTAACATACACATATGTGGTATCACTGCGATCCTCAGAAGCAGAATTTATTTTAGGTTGTTCTTTGGTGGTAGGGTATGGTAGTAGAAAGAAATATGCAACTTAATTTAATATATATATATATATATATATATATATATATATATATATATTTATTTATTTTATTTTATTTTTTTTTATATTTTCTGCCAGTTTTCCTTTAACGATAAAAACAAAAAAAAATCAGGAGATGTTTATTACCATTTATCACTATATAAAAGCCCAAATTGTCCTGGAAAAAAAACAAGGTACGGTTTTACTAATACATGTCAAAGTTGCAATATTGCACTTAGACGTTAACATTTGTTTTACCCTTGGGCCTGAAGGTGTTAAAGTGCAACAGTAAACTAAAAAGGCTAAAGTGAATAAGAAATGCAGGGAGCATTTTAGGAACCCAGCGCTGCTAAGAGAGGTAGTGTCAGGACCTGGACTTGAACCTGGGACCTCTGCTGTCCATGGCAGTGACTCTGCTTGCTGAGCCATCTGGAATGCTGGACAGTTCGCTGGACAGTTCCCTGGACAGTTCCCTGGACAAAGCCTTAAATGATCCTGCCGTGAATCTTCATTGCCTTGAACCTTGAACCCTTTGCTCCTCCCATGAACTTCCTGATTTTCATGTCTCTGCACTTCCTGGTTGCCAGAATATTGTGCCTTCACCAGCCAATATCTCAATTGTCTCTTCTGCTGCCATCCATATCTTCGCTGTCATTTGTTATCGACGTTTGGCTTACCCGCTTATCCCACACAGTTATTACTTCTTATAACTTGCCTCTCCCCTTTAGATTGTAAGCTCTTAAGAGCAGGGAGCTTCTAATTTTCTTTTCTTGAATTGTATTATTTGTGTACTGTCTCCCTTTTATATTGTAAAAAGCTGTGCAAACTGTTGGCGCTATATAAATCCTGATTAATAATAATAATATTTGTAGCAGAGACTTACCTCTGTTTGCCCTCTTCTAGTCCTAACACAAGTTATAATAAATGTAGCACTACTTCCGTGGGAGCTGCTGGATGTGGATTCCCCTGGGTTACCCATAGCAACAACGTAATAATTCAAGGCACTTTAAGTGTTTGGCTCAGTCAGAAAACAGTCCAGGTGATTTGGTTTTTTGTTGTTTTATTGTAGAACTTGGATTGCAGAAGGGATGAGTGGGATACTCCAAATGGATGAACTATGCACAATTTTAGGACTTCTGACTATGCTGAGTGCGGCAAGGCCGCTGCTTCACCTTGCCACTGTGGTGATGTACAGTATTTGATAAGCGAACTGTGTAGTGAATTACTCTTCAGGGCCTCGCTTGGCACCCCGGCCTCACTTGGCACCCCCTTTACCTCTACTCTTCAGGGTTCTGCTTGGCAACCCCTTTACCCCTACTCTTCAGGGCCTCGCTTGGCACCCTCTTTACCCCTATTCTTCAGGTTTCTGCTTGGCACCCCCTTTACCCCTACTCTTCAGGGTTCTGCCTTGCACCCCCTTTACCCCTACTCTTCAGGGTTCTGCTTGGCAACCCCTTTACCCCCACTCTTCAGGGTTCTGCTTGGCAACCCCTTTACCCCTACTCTTCAGGGTTCTGCTTGGCAACCCCTTTACCCCTAATCTTCAGGGTTCTGCTTGGCAACCCCTTTACCCCTACTCTTCAGGGTTCTGCTTGGCAACCCCTTTACCCCTACTCTTCAGGGTTCTGCTTAGCAACCCCTTTACCCTTACTCTTCAGGGTTCTGCTTGGCAACCCCTTTACCCCTACTCTTCAGGGTTCTGCTTGGCAAACCCTTTACCCCTACTCTTCAGTGTTCTGCTTGGCAACCCCTTTACCCCTACTTTTCAGGGTTCTGCTTGGCAACCCCTACTCTTCAGTGTTCTGCTTGACACCCCCTTTGCCCTTGCGTACTGTGTGAGCTGACCTTCTATCCTCTGACTTCACTGGAGTGGCCCCCCTTCCTGAGCGGACCCCTTGGCAAGCCCCCTGGTACTCACGGACACTGTTTTTCCCAGGTGACTCTGTCAGCAGCTCCACCGTCAGCTTTCCAGGATCCTTTAGGCTCAACTCCATACCTGGCTCACTAGGCTGACTGCCTGTGACCAACTTCCTCAGACAGCAGGAGGAGAGACAGCCGTCACCCTCCTCCTGGGACTCTGCTTCCCACCAAAGACACCCTGTCACATGTCCCCTTGGCTTTTATGGTCAATCCCAGGATGCACTGCGGTAGTGCCCTCCCACAAAAGCCCATTTGCCACTGGCCAGGTTTCCTCCACTGTCCAACATGCTCCCCTATTGGACACAGTGGGGACAAACCCTCAGACCAAGTGACTCACACCTGGACACATGCAACAGGCATGACTAACAGATCAGGCTCCCCTGATAAGCAGACACTAATATCTGTAGTCAGATGGTCACAGTCTAATTTTGTTGCCTCCAAGCCTCTGCTTGCACCTCATTGCCTGTGTAGGTCATGGCTAATGGTACAGATTTTTAATGTGCTGTTAAAAAAATATACCATCTCCAGGAATGGACAGCCATTGTAGACTCTGTCAAGGAAAATTTCCAGGAATAGGCCAGCTTTTCGGACAATCCTCCTCATGCGGAATTCACCCTCATGGCCTGCAGACAAGGTCGATGAATGTGTCAGGCTCTCTGGTTCCATATGAGTGAGCTCCGAGCGTTCTCTTCTATACAGGAATCCTGTTTAATGACGGAAAGCCTCTCATTTTCAGCATCACACTTGGCTGGTCTTGAAGACTCGCTGAACGAGGCCAAACTTAAGTAACTGAAGCTGACAAAATCCCCCATTCATTGCCATCCATCTGTAGTGGTGGCTAATTAAAATTTAGGATGTTGTTCGAGATTTGGGATGTGCAGAAAAGTTTTCATGAAATTGATTTCGCTACAAAATTATTTAAATTTCACCAAAGTGAAAATTTCCAGTTGAGCAGCTTAGGTAACATTTTCTTACATTTTTTTTTCTTTTGTGGGGGCAGGCTGAATTGAAGGCAGTTTTTTTTATTTTTTACTACTTACTACTTTACTACTTTATTTTTCGACTACTTACTGCGGCGGTCAGCCCCTCACAGGCAGAGCGACGTAGTACTACGTCGCTAGCCTGTGAGGGTCTAGGGAGCGAGCGCGCGCCCCCGGAGGCGCGCTACCGCTCCCGAGTGGTATCGGACCCCCCTGCGCGTGTGACCGGCGGACCCGATGTCCGCCGGTCACTCGGCGATCGTCAGTGCAGAGGGAGAAAGGCAGGCGGCTGATGTAAACACAGCCGCCTGTCATTCTCCCCTGTGTATGAATGGTGATCATACGGTTCTACTATGTAGGACCGTTGATCACTGTTCATACACCTCAAGCCACAGCCAATCACAGTTAGAATCACGCCCCTAGGGACACACATAACCCCTCCCTCTCAAAAAAAAGTTAACCCCTTCACTGCCAGTGTAATTTTACAGTAACAGTGCATATGTATAGCACTGATTACTGTAGAAATGTCACTGGTAACCCCAAAAGTGTCAAAAATGTCAGTCAAGGGTCCGATCTGTCCGCCGCAATGTCGCAGTCCCGCAAGAAAAATCGCAGATCGCCGCCATTACTCGTTAAAAAAAAAAACAACAAAAATGACAAAAATCTTTCCCTTTGTTAGTAAACGCGATAACTTTTGCGCAAACCAATCAAAATACGCTTTTTGCAATTTTTTTTTACCAAACATAGGTAGCATAAAACAAATTGGCCGAAAATGTTAAAAAAATTAGATTTTTACATTTTATTTTTGGGGAATTTCATATAAAAAATGTGAAAAATATTGTTATTTTTGCAAAATTGTCGCTCTTTTTTTGTTTATAGCGCGTGATCAAAAAATCGCACAGGTGATCAAATACCACCATAAGAAAGCTCTGTTTGTGGGAAAAAAAGGACGTCAAATTTGTTTGGGTACAGCGTCGCACGACCGCGCAATTGTCCGTTAAAGTCACACAGTGCCGAATCGCAAAATAGGCCCTGGTCAGGAAGGGGGTAAAATCTTCCGGGGCTTTAAGACCCATTTACATCTTTGCATTGTGGTAACACGCATTACATGCATTGCACTGTCATTAACTGCTTACCTTACCTGCTCTGTATAATATTTTTTTGCATAGAGCAGCCCTGATCCTCTACTTTTTGCGTCCCCCGCTGGCGATCCTGGCTCCTCCCCTTTGCTGAGTGCCCCCAACAGCAAGCCTCTGTCTAAAAGGGCACTCCAGCAGGCTCGCTCCTGAGCCCCGCTTCTGTGAATGGAAAATGTCCATGCACACACGGAGTGTGGCTTAGCCCCACCCCCAATCTGCCCTCATCGACTCACTGGCTGTGAATTACTTCGCTACAAAATTATTTAAATTTCACCAAAGTGAAAATTTCCAGTTGAGCAGCTTAGGTAAAATTTTCTTACATTTTTTTTAATTTTCTTTAGAGGATTTAATTTTGTGTGGGGGCAGGCTGAATTGAAGGCAGTTTTTGTTTTTATTTAGGACTCATTTACATCTTTGCATTGTGGTAACACGCATTACATGCATTGCAGTGTCATTACCTGCTTACCTTACCTGCTCTGTATAAGGGTTTTTGCATCTTCTTCTTTTTGGGTCCCCCACTGGCGAATCTGGCCCCTCCCCTCTGTTGAGTGCCCCCAATAGCAAGCCTCTTTCTAAAAGGGCACTAGAGCAGGCTCGCTCCTGAGCCACACTTCTGTGAATGGAAAATGTCCATGCACACACGGAGTGCGGCTTAGCCCCGCCCCCCCACTCTGTCCTCATCGGCTCACTTTCTGTGAATGACGTTGGCTCCTGCTGCTGTGTGAGCCAATGAGGCCAGTGATGCGCGAGAGAGGTGCTGCTGTCATGCACATCACTGGATCAATATGGGGCTCAGGTAAGTATAAAGGTGGGGGGGGGGGGCTGAAGTCCTGCACCCAGAAGTTTTTTTACCTTAATGCATAAAAAGCATTAAGGCAAAAAAAAAAAGTCTGCCTTTAGAACCACTTTACTGACTCACATTAAAATCAGAAGAGTTTTTCTCAGATGGATTTCACAGCTGGGAGAGATGCCTGGAGGGCTGTCAATATGGATACCCTGGTAGTGGTCCTGATGTTTCCTTTAGTAATTCGAGTGACAGCAAGGGGGCGCCAGATTAAGTGCACTAAGACAGATGAATGGAAACATCACACAAAAAATGGCAACTCACTAAAATTGTGTAGGCATGCACCTAAATGGTACGCTATGATGCCAATCACAGGAACTCCTGCAGCTTGTAGCAGAATTTTAGGATCCCAGGAGAGTGCCACCACCGTGGGATAGAGTTGGGTAGCTTGGGTAACCAGGCAGCCTCTTGAGGAAGCAGCATGTGAGGTCTGTTGAGGGCAGACGAGGACAGGAAATTACTAAACTGGAAGTGATGGCAAAGGGGGCGTGGCTACGCGTTTCAAAGCCACAGGCTCTTTTTCAAGCCAGCAAGCTGCACTTTGCCTGCAGTTCATACGCTCCTTAACAGGACATGCTGTGCCCAAAGAAATGCAACACAAAGTGGGCCAAACACAACCTGTATACTATCATGTGTAATGCTCAATTGCAGTCAGTGGGATTTTGCTGACCTACGTTTTGAGGTTCATACCGAAACACAAGCCCTCATATGGGTCTAAATTTGGAATTAGTCCTTTAACCACTTTACCGCTGCTCACTAGAGCTCTACTGTGGCAAAGTGGCTCGATAACGTCTGGCGACGTAGACCTACGTCGCCAGACATTCGCCTCTCTCGGCGGCGCGCGCGCGCCACCGGAGGCTCGCTCCCGCTGTATTCAGTCACAGTGGGAGTCGGGCCAGGGGAGGAGCGGCGGTGATCACCGCGGCTGTTCCCCGATCGTCGGGGAATCGAGTGTGGAGATCTGCCCGCTTGTGTAAACAAAGCGGGCGGATCTCCTAAGTGACAGGCAGGGTCAGATTGCAGGGTTCAGCATAGCTGAACATGCGATCTGTCCCTGTGTCACTCAGTCACCTCCCCCACACACGTCAGTAAGCACCAGGCAAACATTAACCCCTCCCTCTCCAATAAAATTAACCCCTTCCCTGCCAGTGTCATTATTACAGTAACAGTGCATATGTATAGCACTGATTACTACAGTTATGTCACTGGTACCCCCAAAAGTGTCAAAAATGTCAGTCAAGGGTCCGATCTGTCCGCCGCAATGTCACAGTCCCGCAAAAAAAATCGCAGATCGCCGCCATTACTCATTAACAAAAAAAAAAACACCAAAAACGACAGAAATCTTTCCCTTAGTTAGTAAACGCAATAACTTTTGCGCAAACCAATCAAAATACGCTTATTGCAATTTTTTTACCAAAAATATGTAGCAGAAAACAAATTGACCTAAAATGATAAAAAAATTTTGATTTTTACATTTTTTTGGGGGGGGAATTTCATATAAAAAAATGTGAAAAATATTGTTATTTTTTCAAAATTGTCGCTCTTTTTTTGTTTATAGCGCAAAAAAATCGCACAGGTGATCAAATACCACCAAAAGAAAGCTCTGTTTGTGGGAAAAAAGGACTTTAATTTTGTTTGGGTACGGCGTTGCATGACCGCGCAATTGTCAGTTAAAGTTGCACAGTGCCGAATCGCAAAAAGTGGCCCAAACGTAAGACAGCAAAATCCTCCGGTGGTAAAGTGGTTAAAGCCTATATCCAGCATATTGCAACTTGTAAGAGAAGGGACTCAGGATCTCGGAATGGGTAGCACTAGGGCATCATCGTATAAAGCCGGCTGTACCTTCTAAACATTTCAAGAATGTTTGTTTGTGTTTCTAATCCTTTGGGGGGGTCAAATCGGCATTTGTTTTTGACCACGGTAATAAGAAAATTAATTCCGGGATAAAAAAAATTCTCAAACAAACAAACAAATTCTTAACAGAATATATGATTTTCATTCGGCAATGTCCATTTGTTCCAAAATTTAATAATTAAAGCAAATTACATTTTGAATTGCTTTGAGCAGTATTCATCATGCCGTCATATCTACTGAGAATTTTCGTATTAATTTTTGTAAAAAATGTTTACATCAATTTTTGTTCACAAGTCTACCAGTGTAAAGTCAACTTTACAGCTAGAGATGTTTTTTTTAATTTTATATCTTACTCTGCAGTAGATTCCTCTTTCTATTTTTTTATTGGTGTTGGACTTCAAGCTCTGGGAAGAAATGTTACCATTTGCTTTCAACCGAAGCAAATATAAATTTGATTATCTTTAGGTTGTGTTTTGATAAACGGAATTGATTGCGTTGTGGGAGTCTGTGTCCAACACGGTGTGACCCGATCCATATTTGATTTTCTTGGATAAGTGGGTCAATACCGGATCAGGTGTCGGAAAAAAAGTAATAAAATGGATATCGAGTTTTGCATACAACAACAGTTTTATTTAAATGAGTATTGGAAAGCTGCCGCAGATATGACTCTTATCGGTCAGATGGTGCTGGACACATGGCTGAGCCCTTCTTAGAGTTTCATAGTAGTTAAGGTTGAATAAAGACAATAGTCCATCCAGTTCAACCTGTGAAGGTGCTTGTGTGCCAGTGTCGGTAATCCCATAGTTACATAGTTGTTGAGGTTGAATAAAGACAACAGTCCATCCAGTGCAACCTGTACAGGTGTGTGTGTGTGTCAGTAACCTGATCATTTCCCATAACCCTGAATGTGGTGAATGAGATGCACATCCAATAGTCTTTTAAAAGTAGCCATACTCCCCACAGCTACCACCAATTGTGGAAGAGAGTTCCACATTCTCACGGCCCTTACAGTGAAAAACCCCTTACACAGCTTAAGGTTAAACCGCCTCTCCTCTAATCTCATTTTTTAGCCACGTGTCCTCTTGCAATCCTTGAGATGAAATCATTTCTTTCCTATGCTGGGATCACCATTGAGGTATTTGTAAATCACTATCATGTCCCCTCTCAGGCATCTCCTCCCCAGGGAGAATAAATTAAGTGCTTGTAATTGTTCCTCATATATAAGGCCCTCCAATCCCCGTGGTGGCTGGTGCTCGGTAATTCGGGGGGGGGAGGAGGCATCAAACCAATGCACCCCCCCACCCCCCCCGACAGTCAGATGTTCTGTAGGCAGGCAACACATTACACCCTCCCCCCCCCCGAACGGCCTGCCTCCTGTCCGAGCCAGGGAGTGCTGGGTGGCTGAGCCGTGTGTCTTCTGCCTCTTCCTGGCCAGTAAGATCGCTTCTCCTTTTGACCAATCGGGAAAGGGGTCTACCAACCCTTTTCCTGACTGGCTGGGAGGAGAGTCAGTGTGACAATACCAAATATTTATTCGCTATTGCCATACAACTGGGTGGGCTTAGGGCGCAGTGCTCTGCGCCCCAAGCCCACTTTTTTTTAAGCCTATTATAGCATCTGGCTCTAATCACGTGCTTCAAAAAAAAAAAAAAATCCCCTATTGGAATCCATTTGCCTGGCGCCCTGCATGTAGATTAGGGGGCCGGACGCATGGATGGAGGGGCGGCGTCCCTGCGCCCCCAATGGATGGGCCGCCGCTGTCCTATCCCCTAATTAGTTTAGTTGCCCTTCTTTGGATTCTCTCCAGATTCAGCACATCCCTTCTGAGGTTCGGCCATCAGAACTGGACGGAATAATCCAGGTGTGGGCGGACCAGAGTTTTATAAAGTGGTAGGATTATAGTTTTATCTCTGGAGTACATCCCCTTCCTCATGTATGCCAATATTCTGCTGGCTTTGGCAGCTGCAGCTTGACATTGCATGCTATTGCTTAGTCTATCTTCTACTAGGACCCCCAGATCTTTCCCCACCCTGCATTCCCCCAGAGGTCCCCCCCCCTGAGAATAATTTGCGTTTATGTTTTTAGTCCCCTAGTGCAATACTTTACAATTCTCTACATTAAGAGTCGGTTCACACTAAGGCCACACGACTCTGTACTACTTCGGGGGCGACTTGTGCATTGCCCTGCACCACGACTTCGGAGCGACTTGCAGGGACTTCACATAATGGAAGTCTATGCAAGTCGCTCCGAGGTCGCCCCGAAGTAGTACAGGGCCCTTTTTCTAAGTCGGAGCGACTTGTGTCGCTCCTATTAGAACGGGTCCTGTAGCGGTCAATGGACCGCGAGGGAGCGCGACTTGTCAGGCTGACAAGTCCCCTGACAAGTCGCGCTAGTGTGGACCGGCACTAAACCTCATTTGCCATGTAGTTGTCCACTCTGTTATTTTGTTCAGGTCATTCTGTAAGATTTCTATATCTTGATGAGAAGTTATTGCCCTGCTTATTTTTGTGTCATCCGCGAAAACTGAGCTTGAGTCAATGATACCGTCCTCTATGTTATTATTGAATAATTGAACAAAATTGGCCCCATGACTGAGCCTTGGGGGACCCCACTTACCACTCCAAAAGTCATGTACGATCTTGAACAATACAGTCCGGGTTCGCTCAACCCTATATATGAAATAATAAAAATATATATATATATATATATACAGTCAGGTCCATAAATATTGGGACGTGGACACAATTCAAATCTTTTTGGCTCTATACACCACCACAATGGATTTGAAATGAAACAAACAAGATGTTCTTTAACTGCAGACTTTCAGCTTTAATTTGAGGGTATTTACATCCAAATCAGGTAAACAGTGTAGGAATTACAACGGTTTGTATATGTGCCTCCCACTTTTTAAGGTACCAAAAGTAATGGGACATATTAACAATCATAGATCAAACTTTCACTTTTTAATACTTGGTTGCAAATCCTTTGCAGTCAATTACAGCCTGAAGTCTGGAATGCATAGACATCACCAGATGCTGGGTTTCATCCCTGGTGATGCTCTGCCAGGCCTCTACTGCAACTGTCTTCAGTTCCTGCTTGTTCTTGGGGCATTTTCCCTTCAGTTTTGTCTTCAGAGAGTGAAATGCATGCTCAATCGGATTCAGGTCAGTGGATTGACTTGGCCATTGCATAACATTCCACTTCTTTCCCTTAAAAAACGATTTGGTTGTTTTCGCAGTATGCTTCGGGTCATTGTCCATCTGCACTGTGAATCTCTGTCCAATGAGTTCTGAAGCATTTGGCTGAATATGAGCAGATAATATTGCCCGAAACACTTCAGAATTCATCCTGCTGCTTTTGTCAGCAGTCACATCATCAATAAATACAAGAGAACCAGTTCCATTGGCAGCCATACATGCCCACGCCATGACACTACCACCACCATGCTTCACTGATGAGGTGGTATGCTTTGGATCATGAGCAGTTCCTTTCCTTCTCCATACTCTTCTCTTCCCATCACTCTGGTACAAGTTGATCTTGGTCTCATCTGTCCATAGGATGTTGTTCCAGAACTGTGAAGGCTTTTTTAGATGTTGTTTGGCAAACTCTAATCTGGCCTTCCTGTTTTTGAGGCTCACCAATGGTTTACATCTTGTGGTGAACCCTCTGTATTCAGTCTGGTGAAGTCTTCTCTTGATTGTTGACTTTGACACACATACACCTACCTCCTGGAGAGTGATCTTGATCTGACACACATACACCTACCTCCTGGAGAGTGATCTTGATCTGACACACATACACCTACCTCCTGGAGAGTGTTCCTGATCTGACACACATACACCGACCTCCTGGAGAGTGATCTTGATCTGGCCAACTGTTGTGAAGGCTGTTTTCTTCACCAGGGAAAGAATTCTTCGATCATCCTCCACAGTTGTTTTCTGTGGTCTTCCAGGTCTTTTGGTGTTGCTGAGCTCACCGATGCGTTCTTTCTTTTTAAGGATGTTCCAAACAGTTGATTTGGCCACACCTAATGTCTCTCTGATGGGTTTGTTTTGTTTTTTCAGCCTAATGATGGCTCGCTTTACTGATAGTGACAGCTCTTTGGATCTCATATTGAGAGTTGACAGCAACAGATTCCAAATGCAAATAGCACACTTGAAATGAACTCTGGACCTTTTATCTGCTCCTTGTAAATGGGATAATGAGGGAATAACACACACCTGGCCATGGAACAGCTGAGCAGCCAATTGTCCCATTACTTTTGGTCCCTTAAAAAGTGGGAGGCACATATACAAACTGTTGTAATTCCTACACCGTTCACCTGATTCGGATGTAAATACCCTCAAATTAAAGCTGAAAGTCTGCAGTTAAAGCACATCTTGTTTGTTTCATTTCAAATCCATTGTGGTGGTGTATAGAGCCAAAAGGATTAGAATTGTGTCCATGTCCCAATATTTATGGACCTGGCTGTATATATATATATTTTTTTTTTGTTACATTCAAACATACTAAAACATTTTGCGCATATTTAAATGAGACAAAGTAAAAGGGATATATATCAGTAGGTCAGTATCAGTAGACGCTGTGCTGTAGTGACGGTACGAGGCGAACCACAAGGTATTCTTGTATTTCTTGTATTTACAGAAGAGATTATTTTCTGTCAATCACTCCCAGTCCTGCTGTATTAAACTCAGTTATAATTTATACTTCAAACGCAGTTTCTGTAAAAATGGCGTTGGAGAGGGATTTTAAGCCTCACAATGTAAATTTTTAATAAGCCGCGAGTTCACTCCCCTTTGGCTAAACTCGCCATGACCCAAATAAGATAACTAAAATAACTTGACTTACTTTTCTGTATAAGCGCCTCGCACAACACAAGGAAATGCAGGCTTTGTTTTTTTTTTCAGAGACGTTCCACAGCGATCGAGCTGTAGAAAATTATTTTACAATTCAGCCATTTCAGAAAAAAAAAAAAAAAAAAAAACTTTGCCCACAATAAAACAAAATGCAAGAAAAAAAAATAAAAAATCACCACTTAGAGAATTCGATTGCGACACTGTCAATTTTACAATGAAATTAAATTGGAGTAATGACTTTTGTTTTACTTTGTCATCGTGATTGCTGACGGAAAGCGTCTCCGAAAATTGGAACGTAAACTTGAAATTATATCCGAGGTCTATTAAAGAAGACAGTATGTCAGTGTAATTCCGGCACAAATATCATGCGGCAAGATGATGGATGATTTTACTGCGTGCTCCCTGTGCAGAGTCGGGATTGGTGGCGCTCATTTTCGGCAAAAGATCAAAAAGTCAATTTAGACGGTTATTTGACCTCAATGTGATTTATGGTGACAATGGAGGGAGGAGCTCAGGAGATGCAGAAACTTTATCTATCTATCTATCTATCTATCTATCTATCTATCTATCTATCTATCTATCTATCTATCTATCTATCTATCTAACAATCAATATCTATCTATCTATCTATCTATCTATCTATCTATCTATCTATCTATCTATCTATCTATCTATCTATCTATCTATCTATCTATCTATCTATCTATCTATCGCTATCTGACAATCAATATCTATCTATCTATCTATCTATCTATCTATCTATCTATCTATCTATCTATCTATCTATCTATCTATCTATCTATCTATCTATCTATCTATCTATCTATCTATCTATCTATCTATCAATCAATATCTATCTATCTATCTATCTATCTATCTATCTATCTATCTATCTATCTATCTATCTATCTGACAATCAATATCTATCTATCTATCTATCTATCTATCTATCTATCTATCTATCTATCTATCTATCTATCTATCTATCTATCTAACAATCAATATCTATCTATCTATCTATCTATCTATCTATCTATCTATCTATCTATCTATCTATCTATCTATCTATCTATCTATCTATCTATCTATCTATCTATCTATCTATCTATCTATCTATCTATCTATCTATCGCTATCTGACAATCAATATCTATCTATCTATCTATCTATCTATCTATCTATCTATCTATCTATCTATCTATCTATCTATCTATCTATCTATCTATCTATCTATCTATCTATCTATCTATCTATCTATCTATCTATCTATCTATCTATCTATCGCTATCTGACAATCAATATCTATCTATCTATCTATCTATCTATCTATCTATCTATCTATCTATCTATCTATCTATCTATCTATCTATCTATCTATCTATCTATCTATCTATCTATCTATCTATCTATCTATCTATCTATCTATCTATCTGTAGCTATCTGGAAATCAATATCTATCTATCTATCTATCTATCTATCTATCTATCTATCTATCTATCTATCTATCTATCTATCTATCTATCTATCTATCTATCTATCTATCTATCTATCTATCTATCTATCTATCTATCTATCTATCTATCTATCTATCTATCTATCTATCGCTATCTGACAATCAATATCTATCTATCTATCTATCTATCTATCTATCTATCTATCTATCTATCTATCTATCTATCTATCTATCTATCTATCTATCTATCTATCTATCTATCTATCTATCTATCTATCTATCTATCTATCTATCGCTATCTGACAATCAATATCTATCTATCTATCTATCTATCTATCTATCTATCTATCTATCTATCTATCTATCTATCTATCTATCTATCTATCTATCTATCTATCTATCTATCGCTATCTGACAATCAATATCTATCTATCTATCTATCTATCTATCTATCTATCTATCTATCTATCTATCTATCTATCTATCTATCTATCTATCTATCTATCTATCTATCTATCTATCTATCTATCTATCTATCGCTATCTGACAATCAATATCTATCTATCTATCTATCTATCTATCTATCTATCTATCTATCTATCTATCTATCTATCTATCTATCTATCTATCTATCTATCTATCTATCTATCTATCTATCTATCTATCTATCTATCGCTATCTGACAATCAATATCTATCTATCTATCTATCTATCTATCTATCTATCTATCTATCTATCTATCTATCTATCTATCTATCTATCTATCTATCTATCTATCTATCTATCTATCTATCTATCTATCGCTATCTGACAATCAATATCTATCTATCTATCTATCTATCTATCTATCTATCTATCTATCTATCTATCTATCTATCTATCTATCTATCTATCTATCTATCTATCTATCTATCTATCTATCTATCTATCTATCTATCGCTATCTGACAATCAATATCTATCTATCTATCTATCTATCTATCTATCTATCTATCTATCTATCTATCTATCTATCTATCTATCTATCTATCTATCTATCTATCGCTATCTGACAATCAATATCTATCTATCTATCTATCTATCTATCTATCTATCTATCTATCTATCTATCTATCTATCTATCTATCTATCTATCTATCTATCTATCTATCTATCTATCTATCTATCTATCTATCTGTAGCTATCTGGAAATCAATATCTATCTATCTATCTATCTATCTATCTATCTATCTATCTATCTATCTATCTATCTATCTATCTATCTATCTATCTATCTATCTATCTATCTATCTATCTATCTATCTATCTATCTATCTATCGCTATCTGACAATCAATATCTATCTATCTATCTATCTATCTATCTATCTATCTATCTATCTATCTATCTATCTATCTATCTATCTATCTATCTATCTATCTATCTATCTATCTATCTATCTATCTATCTATCTATCTATCTATCTATCTATCGCTATCTGACAATCAATATCTATCTATCTATCTATCTATCTATCTATCTATCTATCTATCTATCTATCTATCTATCTATCTATCTATCTATCTATCTATCTATCTATCTATCTATCTATCTATCTATCTATCTATCTATCTATCTATCTATCTATCTATCTATCTATCTATCGCTATATGACAATCAATATCTATCTATCTATCTATCTATCTATCTATCTATCTATCTATCTATCTATCTATCTATCTATCTATCTATCTATCTATCTATCTATCTATCTATCTATCGCTATCTGACAATCAATATCTATCTATCTATCTATCTATCTATCTATCTATCTATCTATCTATCTATCTATCTATCTATCTATCTATCTATCTATCTATCTATCTATCTATCTATCTATCTATCTATCTATCTATCTATCTATCTATCGCTATCTGACAATCAATATCTATCTATCTATCTATCTATCTATCTATCTATCTATCTATCTATCTATCTATCTATCTATCTATCTATCTATCTATCTATCTATCTATCTATCTATCTATCTATCTATCTATCTATCTATCTATCTATCTATCTATCGCTATCTGACAATCAATATCTATCTATCTATCTATCTATCTATCTATCTATCTATCTATCTATCTATCTATCTATCTATCTATCTATCTATCTATCTATCTATCTATCTATCTATCTATCGCTATCTGACAATCAATATCTATCTATCTATCTATCTATCTATCTATCTATCTATCTATCTATCTATCTATCTATCTATCTATCTATCTATCTATCTATCTATCTATCTATCTATCTATCTATCTATCTATCTATCTATCTATCTATCTATCTATCTATCTATCTATCTATCTATCTATCTATCTATCTATCGCTATCTGACAATCAATATCTATCTATCTATCTATCTATCTATCTATCTATCTATCTATCTATCTATCTATCTATCTATCTATCTATCTATCTATCTATCTATCTGTAGCTATCTGGAAATCAATATCTATCTATCTATCTATCTATCTATCTATCTATCTATCTATCTATCTATCTATCTATCTATCTATCTATCTATCTATCTATCTATCTATCTATCTATCTATCGCTATCTGACAATCAATATCTATCTATCTATCTATCTATCTATCTATCTATCTATCTATCTATCTATCTATCTATCTATCTATCTATCTATCTATCTATCTATCTATCTGACAATCAATATCTATCTATCTATCTATCTATCTATCTATCTATCTATCTATCTATCTATCTATCTATCTATCTATCTATCTATCTATCTATCTATCTATCTGACTATCTATCTATCTATCTATCTATCTATCTATCTATCTATCTATCTATCTATCTATCTATCTATCTATCTATCTATCTATCTATCTATCTATCTATCTATCTGACTATCTATCTATCTATCTATCTATCTATCTATCTATCTATCTATCTATCTATCTATCTATCTATCTATCTATCTATCTATCTATCTATCTATCTATCTATCTATCTATCTATCTATCTATCTATCTATCTATCTATCTATTTATCACCTTCTCCATGTATTAGGCTGGCTATACATTGGTCGAATGTTCGAAAGAATATTCTTTTGAAAATCAGAAATTTTGTGCGTTTTGTGATCTGATGGCGCCACCATTGATTTGGAAATTCAACCAACCAAGCCTTTCCCCTCATGTTGCTACAGAAAATAATTTTTTGTGACTGGGAATCTTCTTTTCTTTCCAGGAATTTTCTTTTCTTGCACTCATGCGCATTTCTTTTTCCACTATATTATTTATTTATTTATTATATTTCTCACACAATTCTCCCATCATTGATTAGAAAATCGTTTGCTTTTTAAAAAATTTCCAACATGTCTGATTTTGAAATTTGACTACCGAACAAAAATCGGCCATTGCTGCAGACCCACTAATGGTGCGAAATCCGAACGAAACTTCTTAGATAAGATTTGTAAAAGAAATTTTTTTTAAAATTTGACCCATGTATGGCCGGCCTTAGGGATGATCGGATTGGCTGGAACAAATCTGGATGCACTCCAGAACTGATCCACTCATTTGAGAATTGGTAAAGAAATCTTTGGTACCGCCTACTAAGGGCATACTTTTTTAGGGCATTGATGCCACATAGTCAGTCCCTAACAAAGAAGCGGGATACTTCCTGATCCCTAATAGAAAAGTTATTTTTTAGGGTCACTAATGTTCGGGGGTGGGGAATCCTGTACAATAATCACCTGTATCCACTGAAAGTACCTCTGAAATTCCCTAATTAGGGTTCCAAAGGACCCCTTCACTACCTCTTTATAAGGTATTAGTTGGGTCTCTGAACCTTTGCTTTCAGAGATTCAGAGACCCAACTCATCCCTTAGAAGGACACCCCTGAGAACGTGTCAAATATTTGAACCCCCGGCCAGCCCAATGAGCCGCAGGTGGGAGATTCCCCATCGCACAGCTCCATGCAGCAAAGGGGCGGAGATTCTAATGGCCATATTTGGTCAATGATGTCATGTGCATCCCTCCACTGCAGGGCACTCATTGGATGGGCAACACAGCTAACTTCCAGGTTCAGGCCCAAGCTTATCCTTGCTTACTATACTGCGGAGTAGAAATATCTGAAGGACCCATTTACTAAATGTCTACACTACAGATTGCAGATATATGAAGACCGTGTAACCTCTTGCCTAGTGGGGCAATTTTGAAATCTTTAACATACTGTATATGTAAAAATTAGCATTTTTTTTTTCTAGAAAATTACTTAGAACCCCCAAACACAATATATTTGCTGAAAGCAGAGGCCCCCGGAGAATAAAATGCTGCTTGTTGCAGTTTTTTTTATGTTGCACAGCGCTTTATCAAATGCAATTTTTCAGTAAAAAAAAAACATTTAACTGCTTCCGGACCGCCCACCGCATATTTACTGTCTGGCCTTTCTGCGCGAACCGGCGTAGCCCTACGTCAGTCGCGCTCTTGGTGCTGGGGGGTGAGAGTATGCCGCAGGCGGCGAGCTTCCGCCCCATTAGGCAGCGGGGATGCCGGATCGATCCCCGCTGAGAGAGAAGAACGGTCTGCTGTTGTAAACACAGCTGACCATTCTTCTCTCTGAAATGATCACAGAGCACCTGTGATCCTTCTATATAGGATCACAGGTCTCTATGGTCATTTCACAAGTCCCTCCCCCCATACAGTTACAAAACACTCCCCTAGGCTCACATTTAACCCTTTGATCACCCACTAGGTTAACCCCTTCCCTGCCAATGTCATTATTACAGTAACAGTGCATATTTTTAGCACTGATTACTGTAGTGATGTCACTGGACCCCTCAAAAGTGTCAAAAGTCCGATCTGTCCACCGCAATGTCGCAGTCCCGCAAACAATTGCAGATCGCCGCCATTTCTAGAAAAAAAAATGAAATATATATAAATGACATAAATCGTTCGCCCAGTTTGTAGACGCAATAACTTTTGCGCAAACCAATCAAAATACCCTTATTGTGATTTTTTTTTTACCAAAAATTTGTAGCAGAAAACAAATTGGCCTAAAATGTTAAAAAATTTAGATTTTTAATTTTTTTTTTTTTTGGGAACATTATATAGCAGAACGTCAAAAATATATGTTTTTTTTTTTCAGAATTGTCACTCTTTTTTTGTTTATAGCGCAAAAAAAAAAATGACACAGGTGATCAATATTGTTTTTTTTTTTTCGAGAATTGTTGCTCTTTTTTTGTTTATAGCGCAAAAAAAAAAAAAAAAAATGACACAGGTGATCAATATTGTTTTTTTTTTCGAGAATTGTTGCTCTTTTTTTGTTTATAGCGTAAAAAAAAAAAAAAAAAAAAATTACACAGGTGATCAATATTGTTTTTTTTTTTTTCGAGAATTGTCGCTCTTTTTTTGTTTATAGTGCAAAAAAAAAAAAAAAAAAAAAAATCACACAGGTGATCAATATTGTTTTTTTTTTTTTTGAGAATTGTTGCTCTTTTTTTGTTTATAGCGCAAAAAAAAAAAAAAAAATCACACAGGTGATCAATATTGTTTTTTTTTTTTTTCGAGAATTGTTGCTCTTTTTTTGTTTATAGCGTAAAAAAAAAAGAAAAGCACACAGGTGATCAATATTATTATTATTATTTTTCTAGAATTGTCGCTCTTTTTTTGTTTATAGCGCAAAAAAAAAAAAAAAAATTACACAGGTGATCAATATTGTTTTTTTTTTTTTTCGAGAATTGTCGCTCTTTTTTTGTTTATAGTGCAAAAAAAAAAAAAAAAAAAATCACACAGGTGATCAATATTGTTTTTTTTTTTTGAGAATTGTTGCTCTTTTTTTGTTTATAGCGCAAAAAAAAAAAAAAAAATCACACAGGTGATCAATATTGTTTTTTTTTTTTTTTTCGAGAATTGTTGCTCTTTTTTTGTTTATAGCGTAAAAAAAAAAGAAAAGCACACAGGTGATCAATATTATTATTATTATTTTTCTAGAATTGTCGCTCTTTTTTTGTTTATAGCGCAAAAAAAAAAAAAAAAATTGCACAGGTGATCAAATACCACCAAAAGAAAGCTCTATTAGTGGGGAAAAAAAGGACATAAATTTTATTGGAGGGGTTCAACTGTCAGCACTGTCTGTGTTAATGGGGAAACCGTGCAAATTTCAGACTTTTCAGGAGTAGATGAATGGCAGCTCCGGCATGTCTGTTCAGAACCGTTTTACACGCCATATTGCGACACTTTTGCCAGCTAAATGTTGGCTTTTAGCTCAGCCGTTATGGAATGTGACACATAAAAAGGGAAAGCGAAATTTCCATTTTAATTCCTGATGATAAAAAGTTATATTACCATTTACAAAAATGTAATCATTTTACCATTTGTGTTTCCTCTTCCCCGGGAGGCATTTCGGACAAACGGCGGCAATAAATCTCTGTGGCGGGCCAATGGCCTGCGAGCGCCACAAGGGCAGCAGGACGGCAGATAGGGGCATGCAAAATCAACACAGAGGTGCTGAGGATTAGTGTGTCTCCTGCACGCCTCAACCTTACGGCTAATCTGCGATCTTCCCTCCGCTACGCGTGGCGCCGCTGAAGATCACCTCTCTGTAATGCGGGTTAATATGTCCGTCACATTTCATTATTCAATTGGAAAAAGAAAAAAGAAAATCTGCAAACATAATATTGGTTGTTACGTGGAGCTCTCCAGTCTCTGGTGCATTAACAAATTATTAAGCGCTTGCTTTTCTACTGCACTAGATACAGCATTTGTTTTTTTGTATTTGTTATTTTTTGTCTTTTATACCTTTTTTTTTTTAAGTGGCCATAACATTTTATTGTATGTTAAGTGGAGCATGCGCAGGTATTTATAACCTTTCACAAAGATCATAGTACTCCTCCTGTCAATGCTTTCATCTGCTTTTCACATCAAAAGGCGGGTGCCATCTTTGTTCAGGCATCATCCATGGTCACCATCTACTTCCGGACTCAGATGCTGGCTCAGAGATGACAGTCATGTAAATCTAGTTATCAAAGAAGCTCCACCTTTTATCATTAAAATAAAAAAGCCACCCTTGAGCTCACATTCCATGATTTCCTAGGCTGGGATGATGTCATCAGTCTTCTGCACGCAGGAGGAAGCATTACCTCAGTCTCCCCTCCCCAAGGGACTTTGCCTAGGCTAAGATGATACCCCAGGACGACGTCATATGTGACGAAACGCGTCGGATCGCGACGTGCTGACGTCACCTGAGTCCGGAAGGACAGTAGAGCTGTAAGCCAGCCGGCTTTATTTTTTCAAAAACAATTTATTGAAAATTTAGCAAAGTACATATCAACCATAACAAGTAACACAAAGTGTGCATACAAATGGTGTGACAGAAAAGTAAAACCCAAGAGAGAAACAAAGCTGTTATACACATTGCTCCTGCGGACACAGGAAAGTGTTAAGGCATTGTGGAGACTCACAAAGAAAACGTATCGTATTTGTAAGGTCACAACAGTAGAAGTATCCCGGCTGTTATTGAAATCTGGGATTTTGGAGCAGTGAGCCGCGAAGCATTCTGGACCCCGACACCCCCTAGGGGGAACTTTCTGTGCCAGGGAGCAGAAAGCAGACACCATACAAACAACAATTCCCAGGCAGTTATGGGTCAAGTTGGGGATACTCGGGGATGCAATCAGGGAGAGGCGGTGACCTTCGGAGGTTGGCTGGGGTGTCCTGAGGGGAGTAGGGGTATGGGGAAAAAGGGAGAGAAAGGAAAGGCCTGGGGGGATAAGAAGGGGGAAAGGAAGAAAAAGGGGGGGAGGGGGAAGTAGGGAGGGGGGACAGAGGTCGGCTCGGCTGGCGATTGTATAATGTATGATCACATACGGTGAAGTGGACAGGTATGTAGTGAGGTAGGGTCGAAGGAGAAAACCGGGGGACTAAGTGCTCAATGTCTTAAATTCAGGTAAAGACGTCAAGTGTATCCAGGGGCCCAAGTCTCATAATATTTATGGTTGGAGTCCTTGGCTTGGGCAATAAGGTCTTCCATCTCAGCAACCCACTGCTCCCTCCAAAACCATTCTGCAATGGTGGGAGGGGTGGAGGACAACCGGCCGGCTTTATTTTACCTTAACAAGTTTTTCTTATATACAGTGTAAGCGCAATTTTATTTCCTTAATAAAGCGTTAAAGGTTTTTACACTATGGGGCTTTTATTTTTCTTTGTGGATTTCCAATGGCGATTATAGCTTTCTTGAGTGCGGGATGAGCATTGCACGAGTGGATTGAGTGTATCACCTTCCTCCTTGTGGTGGCTCTACCTCAAGGCTCCCCTTATCTCTTCCATCCATTGTGGACAATCTCCAGGGTCGCAGGATCACCTGTTTATAGGTTTGGCTCCTAACATCTTCCCCTATATGGCCATCTGATTCTTTGTCTTTTGTATCTGGTAAGCAGAACCTATATACGGTGGTGGATTGAGAAACACTGGCGGTGGAGGACATCACATCACGTGTATTATTATATTTTATATTTTGTGGTATCTCACTTGAAGTTGTGGCTGTTTTTGGTTACAAGCACGGTTATATATAATTTTCTAAGATGATGTCATCAGTTTTCTTCAAGCAGGAGGAAGCATTTCCTCAGTCTTCTCTCCCCCAGTTACAACATTGGATTGTGATCACTGGAGGTAAGGAGATTAAGGAAATGCTTCCTCCTGAAGCATATGGAAGTAGATGTATCATCACTTGTGCATGCCAAAGTGATCTTGGTTTATTGACTTCCAAAGTCAGGCCCAGGGTCAGGTGCCCATCAGTACAGGCAGTCCCCGGGTTACAAACATGTGTACGCTTTTGCTCCAAAAATTAACCACTTAAGCCCCGGAAAATTTTACCCCCTTCCTGACCAGGGCCTATTTTGCGATTCGGCACTGCGTGAATTTAATGGACAATTGCGCGGTCGTGCGACACTGTACCTAAACTAATTTGACGTCCTTTTTTTCCCACAAATAGAGCTTTCTTTTGGTGGTATTTGATCACCTGTGCGATTTTTTGATCATGCGCTATAAACAAAAAAAGAGCTTCAATTTTGCAAAAATAACAATATTTTTCACATTTTTTTATATGAAATTCCCCCCAAAAAATGTAAAAATCAAAATTTTTTTACATTTTTGGCCAATTTGTTTTATGCTACATATGTTTGGTACAAAAAAATCGCAAAAAGCGTATTTTGATTGGTTTGTGCAAAAGTTATCGCGTTTACTAACTAAGGGAAGATTTTTGTCATTTTTGTTGTTTTTTTTTTAACGCGTAATGGCGGCGATCTGCGATTTTTATTTGCGGTACTGCGACATTGCGGCGGACAGATCGGACCCTTGACTGACATTTTTGACACTTTTGGGGTTATCAGTGACATTACTACAGTAATCAGTGCTATACATATGCACTGTTACTGTAAAATTACACTGGCAGTGAAGGGGTTAACTTTTTTTGAGAGGGAGGGGTTATGTGTGTCCCTAGGGGCGTGATTCTAACTGTGATTGGCTGTGGCTTGAGCTGTAGGAACAGTGATCAACGGTCCTACATAGTAGAACCGTATGATCACCATTCCTACACAGGGGAGAATGACAGGCGGCTTGTTTACATCAGCCGCCTGCCTTTCTCCCTCTCCACCGACGATCGCGAGTGCCCGGCGGACGATCGGGTCCGCCGGTCACACGCGCGGGGGGGTCCGTGACCGCGCGGGAGCGCGCCTCCGGCGGCGCGCGCTCGCTCCCTACAGTCCTCACAGGCTAGCGACGTAGGCCTAAATATACTGTGAGCAGTCGGCAAGCGGTTAAGGTGACTTACTGTAGATTTGGTTTTGGTTTTCTTGCAGCAGCTGATTAGCAAGGATGCACATTGTACTGTCTAACATACTTCTATATAAAGTATGTGGACCCCCCCCCCACCTCCAAATTATGGAGTTCCGGTGTTTCCACTGAAGAGTACTGGTAATACTCCATCATACAAAGACATTGTTAACAAATGGGCTCTTCCAACCTTGAGGTAACAGTGTAGGGAAGATGTTCTTCTGTTCTTTTTTTTTTTTGTTTAATAAATGTTTATTGAGAACATAAGACAATATAGGAACAATCAACAACAAATTCAAGAGTAAGAAATGGATTAGTGGACAAAACCACCAAAAATGAGCGTGCGAGGCAACTTCACCGCAACCTCTCCAACAGCATTCTGAGTACTTCGGAAAAATGGAATGGAGCACCACCGGGGAGTAGTGCCTTCTGGATAATAGTTTATAATTCGTTTTGGAAATCCTCGATGAAATGGATGATGTGTTGGTCAGCTGGAGAACCGTTGAGCGTTGGGCATCCTGTAGAGGTATGCCCAAGTCTCGTTCCCATCGTGATATGAAAGCGGAATTAGAGTTGGTTCCTAGCAAGACTAGGGCTTTATAGAAGAGGGACAACCCAGCACGAGGAGTTTGAGTTTTAGCTAATATAGCTTCCAATGGAGTGAGATCAGCTATGGAGCATAAAGGTTTAGGCAGAGATTTAATAAGCCCAGCAAGCTGTTGGTATTTCCAGTGAACTAAAGTTGTGGCAGGTGAAGTCCATAGCAGAGAGTTCAGAGGCAGAAGTCCACTTGGGGATGCAACCTGGTGTAGCAAAGAAGGTGAGGAAGGAAGCCACTTATCAAAAGAGGGGTTCAGTTCTCCCGGGGGGGGGGGGAGGAGTGGCCTGTTCTTCTGTTTTAGCATGACTTTGCCCGGGTGTACAACACCAGCTCCATAAAAACATGGTTTGACCAGATTGGTGTAGAGAAACTCTAGCATCCTGCACAAATCCTTCACCTCAAATCTACTGGTCACCTTTGGGATAAGTTGGAATGAGCCAGGTCTTCTCAACCAACATCTCCCCTAAAACCATGTTTTGACCAGTTTGTGCTGTTTGACATACACCAATGTTTCTCCAATCCTCACATACCCCCGACAGGTCATGTTTTCAGAATTTCCCTCAGATGAAACGGCTGTGGTAATTACTAAGGCAGTGAAACTGATCAAATCACCTGTGCAAAATAATGGAAAGCCTGAAAACATGACCTGTTGAGGGTACTTGAGGACTGGAGTTGAGAAACATTGACATACACTATAGGACTAAAAGTATGCTCCGGTGTTTCCAGCAAGGAGTACTGTTATTTTCCATCATACAAAGACATTTTTGACAATTGGGCTCTCCGAACTTGTGGTTACAGTTTGGAGAAAACTCTCTTCTATTCCAGCATGTCTGTGCCCCTGAGTACAAATCCAGCTCCATAAAGACATAAATTGACCAGTTTGGTGTGGGGGACCTGGAGTGTCGTGCACAGAGCCCTGTCCTCAACCTTACTGAACATCTTTGGGATAAATTAGAATGATCCAGGTCTTCTCATACAGCTTCTCCATAAAGACATGGCTGGACCAGTTTGGTATGGAGGAACTCGAGTGGGCTTCAAAGTCCTGACCTCAACCCTACTGAACACCTTTGAGATGAATTGGAATGAGCAATGTCTTTTTATCCAGCATCTACAAAAAGACATGGCTTAATGGGTTTGGTGTGTAGGATCTTGAGTCCTGACCTCAGCCCTACTGAACACCTTTGGGATAAATTGGAATGAGCCAGATCTTCTCATCCAGCTTCTTCATGAAGACATGGCTTGACCAGTTTGGTATGGAAGAACTCGAGTGGGCTTCAAAGTTCTGATCTGACCTCAACCCTACTGAACACCTTTGGAATGAACTGGAATGAGCAGTGTCTTCTCATCCAGCATCTCCCATGGGTTTGGTGTATAGGATCTTGAGTCCTGACCTCAGCCCTACTGAACACCTTTGGGATAAATTGGAATGAGCCAGGTCTTCTCATCCAGCTTCTCCATAAAGACATGGCTTGACCAGTTTGGTATGGAGGAACTCGAGTCGGCTTCAAAGTTCTGACCTCAACCCTATTGAACACCTTTGGAATGAATTGGAATGAGCCGCGTCTTCTCATCCAGCGTCTCCTAAAAGACATGGTTTAATGGGTTTGGTGTGTAGGATCTTGAGTCCTGACCTCAGCCCTACTGAACACCTTTGGGATAAATTGGAATGAGCCAGGTCTTCTCATCCAGCTTCTCCATAAAGACATGGCTTAACCAGTTTGGTATGGAGGAACTCGAGTCGGCTTCAAAGTTCTGACCTCAGCCCTACTGAACACTATTGAGATGAACTGAAATGTCAATGGTGAGCAAGATCTTCTCATCCAAAGTCTTCCCAGAAGAATGGAGGCTGTTAAAGCAGCAAAAGGAGGCTGGATTCATATACATGGCCATTGTTTCAGAATGGTTTGTCCAACAAGCTCATATAGGTTCAATGGTCAGGTATCCACTAAGGTTTGGCTATACAGTAAACCCCCGCTCCATCGTGGTTCAGTTTTTGTGGTCTCGGTATATTGTGTTTTTTTCTGTAATGTTATTTTACTATATAAATCATTGAGAATTAAATATTTTTGTGTTTTCCATAGCTCTTGCTCTGTCTCTCAGCATCTTTTATGTGTTTAACCACTTAAGCCCTGGAAGATTTTACCCCCTCCCTGACCAGGGCCTATTTTGCAATTCGGCACTGCGTGACTTAAACAGACAATTGCGCAGTTGTGCGACGCTGTACCCAAATGAAATTGGTGTCCTTTTTTTCCCACAAACAGAGCTTTCTTTTGGTGGTATTTGATCACCTGTGCGATTTTTTTTTGATCATGCGCTATAAACAAAAAAAGAGCGACAATTTTTCAAAAATAACAATATTTTTCACATTTTTTTATATGAAATTCCCCAAAAAAATGTAAAAATCAAAATTTTTTAACATTTTTGGCCAATTTGTTTTCTGCTACATATGTTTGGTTAAAAAAAATAGCAATAAGCGTATTTTGATTGGTTTGCGCAAAAGTTATCGCGTTTACTAACTAAGGGAAAGATTTCTGTCATTTTTGGTGTTTTTTTTTTTTTTAACGATCTGCGATTTTTTTATTGCGGGACTGTGACATTGCGGTGGACAGATCGGACCCTTGACTGACATTTTTGACACTTTTGGGGGGACCAGTGACATCACTACAGTAATCAGTGCTATAAATTAAATGTGTCCCTAGGGGCGTGTTTCTTACTGTAAAGGGGTGTGGCTTTTCATGTAACCACAGAGACATACGATCCTAAATAGCAGGATCGTATGATCTCTGCAGTTACACCAGGGAGAATGACAATGACAGGCGGCTTTGTTTACATCAGCCGCCTGCCTTTCTCCCTCTGCAGCGGACGATCACGAGTGACCGGTGGACATCCGAGCCGCCGGTCACTCGCGCTGGAGTGTCCGAGAAAGAGCGGGGGCGGGAGCGCTCCTCCGGCGACGCGCACTCGCCCCCTATTGGCTCGCGGGCTAGTGACATATATATATGTCACTTTGCCCAGGAGGGGCTGACCGCCGCTCGGGCGGCAGTCGGCAAGCAGTTAAATGAGTTTCTATTGCTTTAAAAGTGTGTTTAAAGACTTTAAAATGCTTCTACACGTACAGTGACAGTAAAAAAAACATGCCTACAATGTATTTTAATAGGGTTTTTCTATTTCGCGGATTTTCACTTTTCGCGGGTGGGTCCGGAACGTAACCCCCGCAATGGAGGGAGGTTTACTGTATAGGTAAATGAAAGTGCATATATTGTGTGTTTGTTTGAAGTTTTGTGACTGTGTGATTAAAAATGGTGATTAGGAATTGGAAAAAAAATCATATAGGACAATTAAAGGGGAAGTATTGGAGCACCAACAAGGACCTATCTCGGCTTGGAAGAAAAAAAAATGTTTGCAATAGAAATGTTGTGAACGGCGCTGGCTCACCTCTTCCTGACCGCCTGCAGAGACCGGCATTCTCAGAAAAGTCACTTAGGCTTGGTTCATCGCACCTTGCCATTTTTCTGTTAAAGCCCACGATGACTCTCTAGTTATTGAACCGAGAAACAATCGGCTTCAGCTTCCTCCATCTAACGATACAGAGATGTGTTTCACCGCTTCATGATATAATGTACCTTCTTCTAACACGAGAGACGAATTCCAATGACCCCCCCCCCCCCCCCACTATGTATTTCAGTTTATGTAACAAACCAGCAATATTTAAGTGTTGATTGCTGGTCCTAGGAATGAGCCAAGTGATTTTGTCTAAAATGTTTTTGCCGTCAGCAAGTTTTGCTCTCTGTTTCGCTCGTAGGTGAAATTTGCCTTAATTTTTACATTTTTTTCTCCTTTCAGAGTGTATTCTTTGAAAGGTGCATTGACGTAGTTAAATTAACTGTATGCTGTCATAGACAGGGGTCCATCTACATGGAATGATGGATATACCTGAAGATGGAGAGGCAGCACTGGGTACTGACAGTGGAGCTTGGCAGGCCAAACAGCTACAGGGCGTACCAAAGTTGCAGTGGGGTGCACAGGGGTACAGGGTACTCAGGGGTGTGCTTTAGTCATGTACCATTCATTTCATTCTGAATCAAAATTTGTACAAATTTTTTGTTATTCAGAAATTTGGATGTATCCGATTTGTGAATCACAATAGTAATGAATCTAAACAAATTCTCCTAAATAACAAAACAAAATTCCTGCAAAATGCCAAAAATGTGATTTAAATTTGGAAAGGGATATGAAATGTACACATATTGCAATTCTTAGATGTGAAAACATTGGCAGCCGCATGGGAAAAGAAAAAAGAAAATATTTGAATTTGAATGCCGATTCAAAATTTCCCAATTTGGTTGAATTGAATCCAATTCAATCAAATGTGGAAAATTTGAATCAAATTTAAAAATGAATACATGAAACTACACTAAATGAAATTAAAACATTTAACCAAACGAAATCAGAATTGAAACAAAACAAATATTTTCACTCTGCACATGTCTAATGTGCTTGGAGTCATTGGAGTGTACTGAAGACGCAGAGGTCACTGGAGACACGGGGGTGCACAGGGGTTATGGGGTCCTTGGAGTACCTGGGGGACCAGGAGAACATAAGGGTCACTGAAGGTATTGGAGTCACTGGAGTCACAGGAGCACATAGGGATCACCGGACTCATTGGAGACAGAAGAGCACACAGAGTTACAGTGGTCACAGGAGTTACTTGAGTCACAAGAGAAACAGGAGCACAGGGGGTTCACTGGAGATATTGGAGACAGAAGTGCACACAGTGGTCACTGAAGACACTGTAGTCACTGGGGACACAGGAGCACACAGGGGTCACCTAAGACACTGGAAACACAGGGGTACACAGGGGTCACTGAAAACACTGGAGAACAAGGGGCACACAGGGGTCACTGAAGTCACTGGAGACACAGGAGCACACAGGGGTCACTGAAGTCACTGGAGACACAGGAGCACACAAGGGTCACTGAAGACACCTGAGAAAAAGGGGCATACAGAGGTCACTGAAGACCCTGGATAACAAGGGACACACGGGAGTCACTGAAGACACAGGAGTTCACAGGGGTTACTGAAGACACTGGAGAACAAGGGACACACGGGAGTCACTGAAGACACAGGAGTTCACAGGGGTTACTGAAGACACTGGAGAACAAGGGGCACACAGGGGTCACTGAAGACACTGGAGAACAAGGGACATACAGGGGTCACTGAAGACACTGGAGAACAAGGGACACACAGGAGTCACTGAAGACACAGGAGTGCACAGGGGTTACAGGGTCCTTGGAGTAACTGGAGGCACAGGAGAACATAAGGGTCACTGAAGACACTGAAGTCACTGGGGGCACAGGAGCACATAGGGATCACCTAAGACACTGGAGACACAGCAGTGCACAGGGTTCACTGAAAACACTGGAGAACAAGGGGCACACAGGGGGTCACTGAAGAAACAGGAGTGCATAGGGGTTACGGGGTCCTTGGAGTAACTGAAGGCACTAGAGAACATAAGGGTCACTGAAGGCATTGGAGTCACTGGAGACACAGGAGCACATAGGGATCACCGGAGTCATTGGAGACAGAAGAGCACACAGGGTTACAGTGGTCAAAGGGGTCACTTGAGTCACAAGAGGCACAGGAGCACAGGGGGATCACTGGAGTCATTGGAGACAGAAGTGAAAACAGGGGTCACTGAAGACACTGGAGACACAGGAGCACACAGAGGTCACTGGTGACACAGGAGCACACAGGGGTCACTGGAGACAAAGGAACACAGAGGGATCATTGGAGTCACTGGAGACACAGAAGCACACAGGTCAATGGAGACACTGGAGTCACAGTAATGCAGAGGCTTCACTGGAAAAAGGCACTGAGGACTGCAGCAGAGAGGCTCAGCTTAGTAATAGTGATGCTTTTGCTCAAATGGGGAGCAACTAGTCACTCTATCTTTCAAGAATGCACCAATCAGCAGGGATGTCTGTTGATTAGATATCAAACCCCCAATAAAAAGATGACATAAGGAACACATAGTGTGTCACAGTAGTGTTCTCTGCCCCCTCCCCACAGTAGTGTCCTCTACCCCCTCTCCAATGTAGTGTCATCTGCCCCCTTCACATCACTCTCCCACAGTAGTGTCCTCTGCCCCCCCTCATAACAGGGTCCTCTGCCCCTTCACAGGGGCGGGGGGGCGCTACTGTGGGGGAGGGCACGGGTCACTACTGTGGGGGGTGTCCACAGTAGTGACCCCTGCCCTCCCCCACAGTAGCGCCCCCCCACACAGTAGTGACCTCTACCCCCCATAGCTGTGTTCTCTGCCCCCCTTCACATCACCCCCCTCCCCACAGTGGTGTCCTTTGCCCCATAGTAGTGTCCTATGCCCTCTTCAAATCAGCATAGTTCTGGATGGATAGTGGGAACAGGAGCTGCCAGAGTTACCTCTTCATATTACCAAGCTGATAATTGGTTGCTAGGACTGCCTGCATCCTAGCATGTTCTTCTGCCTTGGCTCAAGTCTCGGCCAGCCACCTGCCTGCCTATCCCCTTGCCTTCACCGGCGGAGTGATCTTCCTCAGCTGCCCCCCCCCCCCAGTAATAGCCGGGTCCCAGAGAAGGAAACTTGAGAGGCTGTGGGGCAGGCGGCGGCGGTGGCAGGCAGAGAGAGGCATCTGAGCTCAGCCGACAGTGTCTAGCAACAGGAACAGAGGAGAAGTGGGTCTCATCCGGGGGGCAGCCAGTGCCTTCAAGGCTTTGGCACAGGTGTGCTTTGGGGGTGTCTGTGAATGAATGGACTACGTTGCTCTGTGTCTGTCTCTTGGACATCATGGATGGTATCATAACTCACAGGCAGCAGGCAGATTTACCGCTACAGGGCGGTCTCGCTGTATATATACGTGATCCTGCATTTCTGGGTATCAGGAGCCAATCAGCCGGTCTGGCCGACTCGATGTCCGCCAGTACCCGCCGATCGTTCTGTACACAGGCAGATTGGTAGTTTGCCTATGTAAACAAGACAGATCGCCGTTCTGTCAGTATGGAAGACATTGATCCTGTGTTCCTGCAAAGCAGGGACAGGGATCTATTCCCTCCCTTAGTAAAAGCATCTCCCCCACAGTGAGTTCCCTGCCAGTGTCATTAGCAGTGCAGTATTTTTCTCCTAGGCCAACAAGGCCCAGGCCTAGGGCCCACTTTGCAGGGGGGGCAGCAAAAAAGCCGCCCCCTCCACCTGAGACTCTATTGGCCACTGATTGCTAGAGCCGCCTCTCTCACCCCCTCTCACTCACCCCCTCTCACTCACCCCCTCTCTCTCATCCCCCTCTCTTTCTCTCTCATCCCCCTCTCTCTCATCCCCCTCTCTCTCATCCCCCCTCTCTCATCCCCCCTCTCTCTCCCTCTCTCACCCCCCTCCCTCTCTCATCCCCTTCTCTCCACTCCCTCTCTCTCTCTCACCCCCCTTTCTATATCATCTCCCCTCTCTCACTCTTTGATCCCCCCCTCTCTCTCACCCACCTCCTCTCACCCCCCCCCCCCCCTCTTGAGATCTCAGGGGTTTATGCTGGGACTTGTAGTCCTTCAATATTGGAGGGAGTCACATCTGTTAAAAAAGGAGTGGGCAAATTTACATGGGGGGGCGCCCAATTTTAGACTAGGGCAGCACAAAACCAAAATACACCACTGGTCATTAGTACAGTGACAGTGCATATTTTTAGCACTGGTCACTGTATTAGTGTCACTGGTTCCCACAAAGTGTCAAAAGTGTCAGTTAGTGTCCGCTTTGTCCGCCGCAATAGCTCACTCCCGCTATAAGCCGCTGATTGCCGCTGATTGCCGCCATTACTAATAAACAAATATAAAATATGTCTCCAGGTTTTAATTTAAAAATCTGGTCACCTTACACTACAAGCATTATCACTTCGTTCTGATATCTCCTTGTTGCACACCGTCCAGTGAACGGAGCTCTGTGGAAGCATGGAGAGTGACGGGAAGGATGTCACCGGCTCAGCTTTGGTTCTTCCACAGTTCAATCACATTCCATTCAGTTGAGATTGTTTATATACAAAGATTACTACTATACAGACTTTAATGTTTTCCCCTCCATGCACTTCATTCAGACCTGAGAATTTTCCTATCTTTTTTTTTCTCTATAACTGACAGGTGTATTGCGTCGCCCAGGCCTGTATAATTACGGGCTCAGTAGCAGGGAGTCTCAATACACCAGGTTACTGGAAACCATAGAATTTTACACAGCAGGGTGTCCTCTGCACACCGACAATATTGGGATGAAGAGCAACACATCCTGAGCTGCTGTATGCATTACATGCAAAGGAAGGTAGAGAGGACAAGGAAGGATCAGAATATTTCGTCTTGAATTATTTTACATGTGCGGGCTTAAAGTGTAACTCCACTTTTGTTGAGAAAAAAACATTCCCCTCTGGGTGATCTCTGTACATTACAAGGATTTTAACAAACTTTGTTGCAGATTCCAACCTTTTGTTATTCTGAAGAAATCATTGTTTGTACCTCTGTACTGAGTGGGTCAAATGGGAGTGGTTTCATAACTATCTATCAGCTGTGGCAGCTGCAGGGCTCTAATGAGGAAATCTGCTGGGCCTGCATTCCTTTAGATGTGTTCCTATTGGGAGTATCTCACCAAAAATGACATTTTTGTTGCAGGGGACGCCAGAAATCTGACTTGTATCTTAGTGCAGACTTCTGGGAAAATTGGTGAGCCAATCACACAAGCAGGTAATTATGTTTCTGGGGGTGTGGTCAGTATACATTCTGTGTACAGAACACCTCCAGGTGGCCAATGAGGGAATCTACTGGACCTGCATCCCCTTAGACATTTTCCTATTGGGAGTATCTCACCAAAAATGACATTTATGTTGCAGGGGATGCCAAAAATCTGACTTGTATCTTAGTGCAGACTTCTGGGAAAATTGGTGAGCCAATCACACAAGCAGGAAATGATGTTTCTGGGGGTGTGATCAGTATACATTCTGTGTACAGAACAGCTCCAGGCAGCCATATTGCATTTTCAGAAAATTACAGTAGCTGCAGATTGAAAAGGAAAGGTAATTTTTAATAACATTCACTTACAATATGATTTGTGTCACAATTGTATACGCTATATATTGTTTTTTCTGTATTTGCTTTTTTTTTCCTCAAGAAAGTGGTGTTACCCTTTACCAAACTTTGTTGCAGATTTCTACCTTTTGTTATTCTGAAGAAATCATTGTTTGTTCCTCTGTGCTGAGTGGGTCTAATGGGAGTGGTTTCATAATTATCTATCAGCTGTGGCAGCTGCAGAGCACTAATGAGGAAAGCTGCTGAGCCTGCATCCCTTTAGACGTGTTCCTATTGGGAGTATCTCACCAAAAATGACATTTATGTTGCAGGGGACGCCAGAAATCTGACTTGTATCTTAGTGCAGACTTCTAGGAAAATTGGTGAGCCAATCACACAAGCAGGAAATGATGTTTCTGGGGGTGTGGTCAGTATACATTCTGTGTACAGAACACCTCCAGGCAGCCATATTGCATTTCCAGAAAATTACAGCAGCTGCAGATTGAAAAGGAAAGGTCATTTTTAATAACATTCAATTACAATATGATTTGTGTCACAATTGTGTACGCTATATTGTTTTTTCTGTATTTGCTATTTTTTTTTTTTCCCCGCGAAAGTGGTGTTACCCTTTACCAAACTTTGTTGCAGATTTCTACCTTTTGTTATTCTGAAGAAATCATTGTTTGTTCCTCTGTGCTGAGTGGGTCTCACTCCCTTCCTCGTTCCTCTCTGATCAGATTTTTTGTTTATGCATGCCATGTTTGATGTACCAGGTAAATTGTTACATTACTGTGCTTGTGCATAATTCACTACTAACAGTTTTATATTTTACTTGTGATATGCCACGTTATTCTTACTGTTATTCTTTAAATAAAAAATATATATAAAAAAAAAAAAAAAGAGATCCTTGGAGTAAAATGAGCCCAAATGGAGCAAGGAAAGATAACCCCCAGCAAGTGTCAGGGTCAGCAACAACTCCCAGCAAGTGTAAGGGCCAGCAATGATAGCCCCCAGTAAATGTCAGGGCCAGCCATGACCATGGCACAACATAATAATTTACCCCCACCATGGGAAACTGCCAGCAAGTGTAAGGGCCAGCAATGATAGCCCCCAGTAAATGTCAGGGCCAGCCATGACCATGGCACAACATAATAATTTACCCCCACCATGGGAAACTGCCAGCAAGTGTAAGGACCAGCAATGATAGCCCCCAGTAAATGTCAGGCCAGCCATGACCATGGCACAACATAATAATTTACCCCCACCATGGGAAACTGCCAGCAAGTGTAAGGGCCAGCAATGATAGCCCCCAGTATATGTCAGGCCAGCCATGGCACAACATAATAATTTACCCCCACCATGGGAAACTGCCAGCAAGTGTAAGGGCCAGCAATGATAGCCCCCAGTAAATGTCAGGGCCAGCCATGACCATGGCACAACATAATAATTTACCCCCACCATGGGAAACTGCCAGCAAGTGTAAGGGCCAGCAATGATAGCCCCCAGTAAATGTCAGGGCCAGCCATGACCATGGCACAACATAATAATTTACCCCCACCATGGGAAACTGCCAGCAAGTGTAAGGACCAGCAATGATAGCCCCCAGTAAATGTCAGGGCCAGCCATGACCATGCCACAACATAATAATTTACCCCCACCATGGGAAACTGCCAGCAAGTGTAAGGGCCAGCAATGATAGCCCCCAGTAAATGTCAGGGCCAGCCATGACCATGGCACAACATAATAATTTACCCCCACCATGGGAAACTGCCAGCAAGTGTAAGGACCAGCAATGATAGCCCCCAGTAAATGTCAGGGCCAGCCATGACCATGGCACAACATAATAATTTACCCCCACCATGGGAAACTGCCAGCAAGTGTAAGGACCAGCAATGATAGCCCCCAGTAAATGTCAGGGCCAGCCATGACCATGGCACGACATAATAATTTACCCCCACCATGGGAAACTGCCAGCAAGTGTAAGGGCCAGCAATGATAGCCCCCAGTATATGTCAGGCCAGCCATAACCATGGCACGACATAATAATTTACCCTCACCATGGAAAAAAAGTAAACATTCAGCCTGGCAAAATAATTAGCCTCAAGCACAGCACAATAATTAACCACCAGCATGGTACACATGCTGTATAGGACCTGCAAGAGGTCAAAGTCAGGTGCTTGCACTGCATTAAAAATGCATTAAATGTATTAATATATACAGAGCTGCGTTAATTTGTGTATTTTCTATCTTTTTTTGGAGAAAGTCTAAACATTTCTGAGCAATGGTAGCCCCCAGTATATGTCAGGGCCAGCCATAACCATGGCATGACATAGGAATTCACCCCCACCACAGGAAAAAAAAAAAAAAGAGCCTCGCACAATAATTAACCCCCCAGCACAGCACAATAATTAACCCCCAGCACAGCACAATAATTAACCACCAGCATGGTACACATGCTGTATAGGACCTGCAAGAGGTCAAAGTCAGGTACTTGCACTGCATTAAAAATACATTACATGCATTAATATATACAGAGCTGCGTTCATTTTTGTATTTTCTATCTTTTGTTGGAGAAAGTCTGAACATTTCTGAGCAATGATGGCCCCCAGTATATGTCAGGGCCAGCCATAACCATGGCATGACATAATAATTAACCCCCACCACCGTAAAAAAAATAGAGCCTGGCACAATAATTAGCCCCCAGCACAACACAATAATTAACCACCAGCATGGTACACATGCTGTATAGGACCTGCAAGAAGTCAAAGTCAGGTACTTGCACTGCATTAAAAATACATTAAATGTATTAATATATACAGAGCTGCATTCATTTTTGTATTTTCTATCTTTTTGGAGAAAGTCTGAACATTTCTGAGCAGTGATGGCCCCCAGTATATATCAGGGCCAGCCATAACCATGACATGACATAAGAATTAACCCCCACCACGGGGAAAAAAAAAAAAAAAAAGAGTCAGGCTCGCACAATAATTAGCCCCAAGCACAGCACAATAATTAATCACCAGCATGGTACACAAGCTATATAGGACCTGCAAGAGGTCAAAGTCAGGTACTTGCACTGCATTAAAATACATGAAATGCAAATAATGAATACAGAGCTGCGTTCATTTTTGTATTTTCTACTTTTTTTTGGAGAAAGTCTGAACATTTCTGAGCAATGATGGCCCCCAGTATATGTCAAGGCCAGCCATATTCATGGCACGACATAAGAATTAACCCCCACCACAGGAAAAAAAAAAAAAAGAGCCTCGCACAATAATTATCCCCCAGCACAGCACAATAATTAACCCCCAGCACAGCACAATAATTAACCCCCAGCACAGCACAATAATTAACCCCCAGCACAGCACAATAATTAACCACTGGCACGGCACGCATGCTGTATAGAGCCTGCAAGAGGTTAAAGTCAGGTACTTGCACTGCATTAAAAATACATTTAATGTATTAATGAATACAGAAATGAGTCAATTTGTGTCTTTTCTATCTTTTTTTTGGAGAAAGTGTGAACATTTCGAGTGACAGCTGTCCTGAGAACATTAGTCATTGTTACATAATATAATGGCATCATAGAGCTAACGAGCTGCATTATGAGTCAGTTATTTTTCTTTGGCGGAGTGGCTTTGAGAACACGCAGTTCTGTGCCGCCATCAGCGCCAAATCCGCCCCGGCTGTTGGACGTCCGTTGCTTTCAATGATTCTTCTGGGTTTTCCATCTTATTTCCTGAAGTTTGACAGATTTATGTAGTTTACGGGCCGATCTTTTATGTGTGGTGTGAGAGCGGCCGGTGCCGGGGATACGAGGCTGGCGTCGTATTGAACAGACGGGTCTGACGCCGCACTTTGTCACCCGGACTGAAATGTCCCTGTCAGAGCGCAGAATGTATACTTGTCATTCATTAACGATAAGGGACCTTGTGCTACAGAACTTCACCTGGACTGATTGATGCCCTCATATATATGGAAAGTGAAGGGCTTTCTGTCTGGGGTCGCCTTTTGATTTTTGGATTCACCATTCAAAACAAAAAATATCAGTATAGCAAAAATGTGGGACTTTAACCACTTTCTGACCGCCGTTTGCATATATACGACCTGTCAGCGAGTGATCTTGGTGCCATTTTTTACGGCTCGCTATTTACTAAAAGTTACCCCGGCCACCAGGTCTGAGAAGGGCCGTCGTCCCTCCTGCCGCCACCCACTGTGGTTCCTGGGTTTTCCCATTCTTTAAAGTGATTTTAAATGTTCTGCTTTTTTTTTTTTTTTTCTTTTGTAATACCTACCTGCTCTGTGCAATGGTATTACACAGAGAGTACAAACAAATGGCCACTGCCTACACCTATTACTGGCCTTCGCAGCAAGGAGCACAAGGAGCACGCTTGCTTAGTATTAATCCACGGCTCCCACAATGTATGGTAGTTCTGGGTAGAATCGATCACACTATGTCATGCCCTCAGCTTGGAAGTAATTAATGTTAGTGGAACTTGCAATACCAATGTTGTCCACAAGATGCCACTGTGACAAAGACGGTTGTTGTACAGCACTTTATGGTATCTCTTGATCTCTATTGCTGAGTATTAGTTCCACCCCTCTCTGAGAAAATCTCCATTTTAGATTTACCTCATGGAGGAGCAGATAGCATCTGAGGTTGCTGTGGGAAGATTCCTGAACCCTCTCGGAGGCATCACTGGTATGCTCAGAACTGTTAGTTATATACTCAGTGCATATATTGTTTATGTTTGTACACTGATTGTATGCTTTGTCTGTTTATTTACAGTTTCACCTGACTATTCACAATCCTATTTGCATATCCATCTGACTTGTAACCTGTTTCATGTGACCACCATTCTTTCACTGGAATAAAGCCTTAAGTTACAAAAGAACTGGTTATTGTAGGATTGAAGGTTTAGCTGTATGTTGAGCTGCACACGCCTGGGGCATACGTGTAGTGAGAACACTATTACGATAGATCTAGAGGTCCATATGAAAAGGCATAGTCAATAGACACAATAGGGAATGATGGCGGATGACAGATTCTATGTCAAAGGATGTAGCCAGTTTGAAGAAATCTTATCAGACAAAACGCGTCAGACCATACAGTCTGTCATCCGCCATCATTCCCTATTGTGTCTATTGACTGTAGCAGTATTTCCAGGCATTGGGCCTGATGTGGGTCTGCCATGGTTACCGGAAATGCCAGCAGCCCCTTTAAGCTAAATACCCAAGTGTGAGATTTGAGTCACAGACCAGTCTGGCATCTTTGGTTTGTTTTGTTTATTTGATATTGGGGATGGGGGAAGGGAATGAGTGGGATACTTCTCTGGCTCAACTAGGTTCAAATGGAACACTTTGAAGAAAAATGCCTTTCAGCGCTGTCTTGACGCCGGCTGAATGCCGACCAACGCTTGCTGGCGCTTGAAAAACACTGACTTGCTGGACAGTACTTGAACTTGACTTCTGACACTCTGGTTAGCTCAAAAGTCCCGAACACTGCTCCCTCCAGTCCTTGCTGACTGAGGTAGCCTCTGTATACTGCTTCTGCTGCTGCAAATCTCAACACTGTACACTGCACACTGCACGCTGTACACTTTAACACTTCACGGCCCAACCGCTGGCGGCCCCTCTGTACTTCAGGGTCCTCTCACTAGGCACCCCCTCTACACCTCAGGGTCCTCTCACTAGGCACCCCCTCTATACCTCAGGGTCCTCTCAGTAGGCACCCCCTCTACACTTCAGGGTCCTCTCACTGGGCACCCCCTCTACACTTCAGGGTCCTCTCACTAGGCACCCCCTCTACACTTCAGGGTCCTCTCACTAGGCACCCCCTCTACACCTCAGGGTCCTCTCAGTAGGCACCCCCTCTACACTTCAGGGTCCTCTCACTAGGCACCCCCTCTACACTTCAGGGTCCTCTCACTAGGCACCCCCTCTACAACTTGGGGGTCCTCTCACTAGGCACCCCCTCTACAACTCAGGGTCCTCTTACTAGGCACCCCCTCAACACTTCAGGGTCCACAAACTGGCACCCTCTTTTCTCTTTAGGGTCAACACTGGCACCCCCTTTACTCTTTCTCCTGCACCGGCTAGCTAGCTTCTGGATCCCTATGGCCTTCACCGGAGTGATCCCCTCTCTCTAGGCAGACCCCAAGGGGCAGTTTGCAATACTCAGGAACTGGGAATGCTTTCCTGAAACTGGACCCCTCTCAGCTCCGCTGGTCCTCGGCACACCGGATCCTCTCTGCAGCTCAGCTCAGCCCTCGGCCCACACAGGTAAGCCACCTGGGACACCCAATTCCTCTGACAGGAGGAGAGACGGCCGTACTCTCCCTCCAGGGACTCTGCTTCCCGCCAAAGACACTGCATCAAGCGCTCCCCTCAAACTTTTATCCACTCCCAGAATGCTGTGCGTCAGAATCTGCTTTTCTGGGGTAGATACAGGCCTGAGTGTGCCATTGGCTGGGTTTCCTCCACTGCCCAATGAGAACCCTCTCATGGAGCACAGTGGGGAGACTCCCCAGTCCCACACCTGGGAGACATGACAGCCCAGCTGAAAATCATGGCCCTGCTGTTAGGCAGCCAAGGCCCACTATACTTTACCTAGCACCTACGTGTAGGGTGCTACATGACTATGCCTTTTCATATGGACGTCTAGATCTATCGTTAAAGTGATCGATTCTACCCAGGACTACCATACATTGTGGGAGCCGTGGATTAATACTAAGCGTGTTAGACACATTTGCTATAAGGCACCTGGGTCCACAGTATATCTGGTGAGCATACATCTATATCCCCCTTTCGCTGGTGTGGGCTCTTCACTTGATTTCCATTACCTGCACAATAGTGGAAGATTCACATCTCATTTTTTGGAGCTATCCATGGAATATCTTCACTTTATTTAATCCTCCTTTATCTAAAGACTTTGTTGCACTATTTATCATTTATTTATTAAAGTTTTCACTTTTGATACATTGGTGTCAGTGTATCCATTATGATTTAGCACTGCACTTTATATTATATTAACCGCTTTAAGGCGGTAAGGATTTGCCCCCTTCCTGACCAGGCCCTATTTTGCGATTCGGCACTGCGTTATTTTAACGGACAATTGCGCGGTTGTGCGACGATGTACCCAAATAAAATTGTATAAAATATGTCATTTTTTTTCACAAAACAGAGCTTTCTTTTGGTGGTATTTGATCACCTGTGCGATTTTTATTTTTTGTGCTATAAACAAAAAAATAACGGCAATCGGAGCCACCTGCCCCGTGCATCGGCTTCCCCGCTGACGAGCGGGGGCAGGAGCGCGCCGCCGGCGGCGCACACTCGCCCCCTAGCCTCCTGAGAGCATGCGATGTACAGCTACAGCAAATTTGCCTGGGAGCGGCTGCCTGCCGCCGTATAACTGCGGCGGGCGCTCGTAAACCGGTTAAGAATGACTCCATAAAAAAAAAATCCCATACTTCTTTTTAAAAACAAAAGGAAATCCAATAAATGAAAGAAGCGGACCAGGAAAGAGAAGCTCACAGTGTGCAGTGAAATCAGAGGAAGCCATTTAAAGCGGAGTTCCACCCTAAAATAATACTTACCTCCGTCTTTTCGCTCCGGGTCACCTGAAAAACAAATGGATAATCGCAATTTTTTTTTTTTTACATACCTTGTTTAGAAGAAAATATACTTACCTTACTTCCTCTTCCTCCCCTCGGCGGCCACGGCGAGTCGTCACTTCCTGGCTTTGCATTGATTCCTGGGAGCTGAACGTCATCGCTCCCAGGAATCAATGCGCCTGCACCGGCCCCAATGTCAGTTCCGGTGCAGGCGCCGTCATACCTTGCTAAACAGCTTCTGGGCATGCCCAGAAGCTGTGCAGGGATGACGCTGCGGCACCGGAAGTGACGGCGGGGCCGGTGCAGTGCATTGTGGGACCGAAGAAGACGGAAGAGGACACAGAAGAGGACGCGCTGGCTTCAAGCTGCCCACACCTGAGATGGCAGCGCTGGACAAGACGTTTTCAAGGTAAATATCTCTTCTAAAAGGTAAGTGCGACCCGGGACAGATCAGAGGCTATCCATTGTGGAATGCACTAGCCCTGACTGTCCCGGGGGTATTTTTATTAAAAAAAAAATTTCCCAGGGTGGAACTCCGCTTTAAGTCCAGGAGAGGATCCGCTACAACTGTGCAAGACTGAAGGGGGAGCCGGAGGTCAGATTTAAGGAATAAAGATGGAGGATTGTAGATAACACGTCAGAGCCTAAACTTTATCCCTAAACAAATGCCAATGTAATTTATTGGACAGAATCTTGAAGAGAATTTAACCGACTGGAATCCGTCAGCGGCAAGGCTCCCGCACCCGGCACAATCCACTCACCGCAATCCTCCAAATTCCGGAACGCACTTCCCCCCGATGATGGATTTTCGTTTCAAGAGTCGTCCTTTCCCGCTACCTATTCTTCAGGCCAACTTCTGAAAAGTGTTCTTAGGGCACGGCCGATCAATTTATCCCCCCTGTCTGCGGCTCTGCCTGTGAGCCAGGAGATTGATGGAAATGCGTTTGGCTCTCGGCTTCGTTCCACAAGTGCCGGATTGAAATGTAGGCCTTCTTTATGGATTGTAATGCCGTAAAATAAAATGGAAATCCGCCGCTAAAAGACAATTTGCCTCATTCAGGCCTTATGTAAGACTTGTCCTGGGTTGTGCATTGACTGAGGTTTTTTTTTTTTTAAAGTCCTTTTTGAATTTATTATTACATTTTATTTTTTTTGTTGGCCTTTTTTTTTTTGCAGTGCGCAATATATTCACAAAGAGAGCGTTCTCCACGAACAAGCGTAACTCCGCTTCCAGAGAAGTGCTGCTTACAGCCTTCAGTTTATTGGATCCGGGTTTAAATTCAATAAATAAATTCCACAAAAGATGTGCAAGACTTTCCGATTATGTACTTTATCCACTTCCCGACCGCCCGCCGCAGTTATAATGGCCCTCCTGCGCAAACCGATATAGGTATACATCGCATACTTGCCAACTGTCCCTTTTTTCCTGGGACAGTTCCTGCAAATAGGAGCCTGTCCCAGGTAATTTGCATTGTCCCTGGAAGCGCCTGTTAATCGGGCTGCCCATAAATGTTATGCAGAAGTAGTGCAGCTGAATGGGAGCTTTATTACAACTCTGCTACTGTGGCCTTAAGATTGAAATTCCCTTTTTTAATTTCCTGTAATTCTCTCTATATTGAGTAGACTTTATAATCTGGTGAGATTAACCACTTTACCGCTGCTCACTAGAGCTCTACTGCGGCAAAGTGGTTCGTTATTGTCTGGCGACGTAGACCTACTAGACATCTAGTGGTAGAAAACAAGTGCTGTAGCCCGCCACTGTGCTGCTTCTCCTTTCACTGTCCAGTTACAGGCTGTGGGTGGGTCCAGGACCACCTGACCTCAGAGGAGGAGGTTTGAATGATGCTGGCCTCTGACTGAGGACATCTAGTGGTAGAAAACAAGTACTGTAGCCCATCACTGTACTGCTTCTCCTTTCACTGTCCAGTCACAGGCTGTGGGTGGGTCCAGGACCACCTGATCTCAGAGGAGGAGGTTTGAATGATGCTGGCTATCCAACTGAGGACATCTAGTGGTTGAAAACAAGTACTGTAGCCCGTCACTGTACTGCTTCTCCTTTCACGGTCCAGTCACAGGGTGCTAAGCAGCACTAATCTTTTTCTGATGGGTCCAGGACCACCTGACCTCAGAGGAGGAGGTTTAAATGATGCTGGCTATACGACTGAGCACATCTAGTGGTTGAAAACAAGTACTGTAGCCCATCACTGTGCTGCTTCTCCTTTCACTGTCCAGTCACAGGCTGTGGGTGGGTCCAGGACCACCTGACCTCAGAGGAGGAGGTTTGAATGATGCTAGCCATCGGACTAAAGACATCTAGTGGTTGAAAACAACTACTGTAGCCCATCACTGTACTGCTTCTCCTTTCATGGTCCAGTCACAGGCTGTGGGTGCTAAGCAGCACTAATCTTTTTCTGGTGGGTCCAGGACCACCTGACGTCAGAGGAGTAAGTTTGAATGATGCTGGCTATCCGACTGAGGGCATCTAGTGGTAGAAAACAAGTACTGTAGCCCATCACTGTACTGCTTCTCCTTTCACTGTCCAGTCACAGGCTGTGGGTGGGTCCAGGACCACCTGATCTCAGAGGAGGAGGTTTGAATGATGCTGGCTATCCGACTGAGGACATCTAGTGGTTGAAAACAAGTACTGCAGGGGAAATATCAGGATCCAACGCAAATATTGCAGCAAAAGCTTGTTTTGTCATTTGTATCTATTGATAAACTATTAATCTCTACAGTATCTTGTTAGTTTTGGCTGGAGTCCTCTTCCAACCAATTCACAGTAATATTATCCTCCCCCAACGAGAGAGAAAAGGGCAGGCAATAAACGCCTTTATCTGTTGTTTTGTAGAGGAAGCCCATAGAATCTTTACTGTCACTGTCTTGCAGATGTCGCCCATTGTTCCCGGCGGAATATGATGTTGTGATAATGTAGTGTAAAATCCGACTTTACAATGCCGAGCACCCAGACGTTTGCGTAAATCAGATATGAGAGAACCAAGGACGTTTCATGCCTCCTAATGAGAATTCCTCGACTCCGCCATGTTAAAGTTCCCGGCCAATTACTCTCTGATAGTGAGAGGTAGTAAGGATAGACGGCTCGCCTCGGGCCAAGTCAATGCAACAGCCTGTGTGAAGGATCTGACTTTTCTTTGTCATCATTGCTAAATTAGAACTTTTGTACAATGAAGAGCTCCCCATCCGTGCCGCGCTTTGAAGAGCTTCCATAATAAGGTGCGGCGCGCAGACATGGGATATAAAGTATTTATACATTCCGAGGTGCTGTAAGCCAAGTTTAACATAACTGTAATTAAGGGTAGCGCCTTGTGGGGGGTGAAAACCAGGTACCTTCCGCTAGACGCTCCTGGATTTTTAACCTTTTTAGTCTACTAATGCGCGTTAATATGAACTCCTCCTGGCAATTAGACTTTAAATGTGTTTTAAAGGGGAAGCCTAAACCTAAAGCAGACCCTAACCAAGAAAAAAATAAATGAATTAAAATCCCAAACTGGATTGGGGAGGTATTTATTTATTTAATCTAGGTGAGAATGGCTTGTCCGAGCTCCTGAGGCCCTGTGTTACATATCTCAGGAGGCATTGGCTTCCACACATGAAGGCAGAAGGAGCGTGGACCTGGTATCGCTCATCAGGGGGCCAGCTGCCTGAACATTTCCCAAAGACAACCTCTGGATATGATGCTGAGGATGTGCACTCAACCTCTTTGGTCGACCATGGCGAGGCCTGTTCTGAGTGAAACCTGTTCTGTTAAACCACTGTATGGTCTAGGCCACCATGCTGCAGCTCAGTTTCAGGGTCTTGGCAATCTTCTTAGCCTAGATCAGTGATGGCGAACCTTGGCACCCCAGATGTTTTTTCTGATGCACTCTGCATTGTAGTTGAGCATTATGGTAAATGTAGTTCCAAAACATCTGGGGTGTCAAGGTTCTTCATCTTGCCCTAGACCAAACAACTGGTTCCTGATGATTTTTATTGAAATTATAGGGAAACAAGGGTGGGGAGAGAGTTGAACCACACCCTTAAGCAGGGCTTTTTTTCTCAGAGAATAGGTGCAGGAACTCCCTCCTTCTGAGTCACCCCTTGTCTCCGCCCCCTACCCACCTCTGAACACTGTCCCTTGGTTCCATACCTACCCACCTCCCAGTATTGCCCCTGTTAGAGAATGCAAAACCAAATATCATAATTTATGCTAAATAATTTGTATGGAATTTGTTAATGATAACAAGAAAATCAGTAAAATACATGCAGCCAGCAACAATAGTTCCCCCCAGAAACAATAGACTCTACCCCAGCAACAATAGACCCCTTACACTACAATAGACTCCCCCAGCAACAATAGACCCCATCCCAGCAACAATAGGTCCCCCCACAGCAATAGACCCCCCTCCCACACACACAGTAACAATGGCCTACCCGCAACAAAATACTACCCCAAGCAACATTAGAACCCCCCAGCAGCAACAACAGATTTCCCAGCAGCCAGTATCAATAGACCCCACAGCAGCCAGGAACAATAGACCTCTCCCTCAATAGAAAATCCCTACCAGCAACATAAGACACACCAGCAACAATAGATTCACCCACTAGCACCTGGGAGGTGCTAGGGGCGAGGGAGCCTGCGCCGCCGGTGGCATGCTCCAGCTCCCGCCCCTGCCCCCGCCCCCGCTCGTCAGCGGGGAATCTGGCGCGTGTGTCAGGCGGCTCCGATGGCCGCCTCGTAATCTCTATCTCTCCCCGCTGAGAGAAAAGGACAGACGGCTGATGTAAACACAGCCGCCCGCCCTTCTGCCTGCAATGATCACAGAGACCATGCAATCCTGCTTTATAAGATCGCATGTCTCTGTGATCATTTCACAAGCCATGCCCCCCCCACAGTTAGAATCACTACCCTAAGCTTAAATTTAACCCCTTGATCACCAACAGGGTTAACCCCTTCCCTGCCAGTGTCATTATTACAGTAACAGTGCATAGTTTTACAGTAACAGTGCATATGTATAGCACTGATTACTGTAGTAATGTCACTGGTACCCCCAAAAGTGTCAAAAATGTCAGTCAAGGGTCCGATCTGTCCGCCGCAATGTCGCAGTCCTGCAAAAAAAATCGCAGATCGACGCCATTACTAGTTAAAAAAAAAAAAACAATATAAATTACATAAATCTTTCCCGTAGTTAGTAAACGCAATAACTTTTGCGCAAACCAATCAAAATACGCTTATTGCAATTTTTTTTTACCTAAAATATGTAGCAGAAAACAAATTGGCCTAAAATGTTAAAAAAATTAGATTTTTACATTTTTTTTTTTGAGAATTTCATATTAAAAAAATGTGAAAAATATTGTTATTTTTTCAAAATTGTCGCTCTTTTTTTGTTTATAGCGCATGATCAAAAAATTACACAGGTGATCAAATACCACCAAAAGAAAGCTCTGTTTGTGGGAAAAAAAGGACGCCAATTTCATTTGGATACAGCGTTGCACGACCACGCAATTGTCCGTTAAAGTCACGCATTGCCGAATCGCAAAATAGGGCCTGGTCATTGAGCAGCCAAATCCTCCGGGGCTAAAGTGGTTAACCACTTGCCGACCACCCACAGTATATTTACTGGTACCCCCAAAAGTGTCAAAAATGTCAGTCAGGGGTCCGATCTGTCCGCTGCAATGTCGCAGTTACGCAACAAAAATCGCAGATTTCCACCATTACTAGTTAAAAAAAAAAACAATAAAAATGACATAAATCTTTCCCGTAGTTAGTAAACGCAATAACCTTTGCGCAAACCAATCAAAATACGTTTATTTCAATTTTGTTTTACCAAAAATATGTAGCAGAAAACAAATTGGCCTAAAATGTTATTCATTTTTGATTTTTTAATTTTTTTGAGAATTTCATTTAAAAAAATGAGAAAAATATTGTTATTTTTTCAAAATTGTCGCTCTTTTTTTGTTTATAGTGCAAGAAATAAAAATCGCACAGGTGATCAAATGCCACCAAAAGAAAGCTCTGTTTGTGGGAAAAAAAGGACGCCAATTTAATTTGGGTACAGCGTCGCACGACTGCACATATGTCTGTTAAAGTCACAAAGTGCAGAATCGCCAAATAGGCCCTGGTCAGGAAGGGGGTAAAATCTTCCGGGGCTTAAGTGGTTAAAAGTCAGCAGCTACAGTATGTGTAGCTGCTGACTTTAATTTTTTTTTTTTTTTTTTGGGAGGGGGGGGGGGCGGAACTCTGCTTTAAGTAACGATCTTTTAGACGGAAGACATCTTGGTTGATAAGTCATTCTAACATTTGGCAATCGTCTCCCGCCCGTGCTTAGCCGTAGAATAGATTACGCTGTAAGCCTCTCCTTCCTGTTACCGCTGCGGCAATATCCGGTAGACACACGCCCGCAATCGTATCAATGGGAAAGCCTGGTTGGAACTTTAATAAGTCACCTCTTCAGCCTCTTCTCCGCCGATAGCAGTAGAAGCGATAGCACAGTCGTCGTCTCCGCACCGCCGTCTCATTTCACACTTTGTCACAAAGCATTAGAAAGTGACATTTCCGTTACACATTAGGCCGCTCACACGGACCGAAAATTGCAATTCAACGGCAGACAATCCTCTTTTCTTCCGACGCAGGTGTATTGCTTTATCGAGGAGTTTGGCTGTGCTGACAGAACTAAAAATAAGAAAAAAAAAGAGATAAAAAAAAAAAAAACCTTCACTCCCCTGAAAGTTGATTTAACACTTTTCACATAAAAGTATGAAAAGAAGTCATCGCTGGGAAGACATAAAACTTGATGGGTTCTGAGGCTTTGTCATGTTGTGATTTATGAAGAGCTGAAGCCGTACAGATCGAGGCGAAAGCTGAGAAATCCGCAAGCCGCAGGAAGACGGGATATAAAAGGCAATTTAATTGAAGTGACAGAATCATTAAAATTTTCCCCATAAAAGGCATTTCCAATGGTTGACTCTGTAACCTTTTTTGTGCCGGGCCACAATGTTTGTGGCGAGTTTGCAGATCTAGAAGCGTCGCTGCAAAGGTCATTCCATCCAAAGCAAAATGCTGTATATCAGAGTGTGTCTGTTGGAGCTTTCAGTAAATACTCTAGATGGATACATTTCTGAGATGATGTCACTAGTCTGCTGCAGGCAGGAGGAAGCATTTACTCAGTCTCCTCTCCCCCAATGATCAGACTGCAACAATGTAACTTTGTAGCAAATCACAAGATGGGAGGCTGCCGCAGGGGAGACCCTCCTGAGCTCCAGTCTAGTGACTTTGCCTAGGCTGGGATGATGTTCTCGGTCTGCTGCAAGCAGGCATGTGCAACGGAGCATGCGCGTGCTTACACACATTTTCTGCGCTTTACAGCACCTTGCATGTAGGGTAGACTATTAATTTCAATTGACTGCCTAACCTGCAAGAAATGTGCAAAAGAAGAATCCCGTGTACCCAGTGACTTTAGAACATCCAGTGTTCCCTGTGACTGCAAAACACCCATTGTTCCCAGGGACTCAAGAGCCTTCAGTGTTCCCAATGACTCCAGTTATTCAGTGTTCCCATGAACTCCGGAGCATCCAGTGTTCCCAATCACTCCAAGGCATCCAGTGTTCCCAGTGACTCCAGGGCATTCAGTGTTCCCAGTGACTCCAGGGCATCCAGTTGTCCTAGTGACTCCAGGGTGTCTGGTGTTCCAGGTGACTCCAAGGCATCTAGTGTTCCCAGTGACTCCAGGGAATCCAGTCTTCCCAGTGACTCCAGGGCATCCAATGTTCCCAGTGACTCCAGGGCATCTAGTGTTGCCCTTGACTACAGGGCATCCAGTATTCCCAGGGACTCCAGAGAATCCAATGTTCCCAGTGACCCCAGAGCATCCAGTATTCCCAGTGACCACAGGACATTCTTTGTTATCCAGTGATTCTAGAGTATTCTGTGTTATCCAGTGACTCCAGAGCATCCTGCATGACCCAGTGACCCCAGAGCATCCTGCATGACCCAGTGACCCCAGGGCATCCTGCTTGACCCAGTGACTCTAGAGTATCCCATGTTCCCAGTGACTCCACAGGATCCTACATGATCTAGTGACTCTAGATCCTCCCGTTTACCCAATGACCCCAGAGTATCCAGTGTTCACAGTGATCCCAGAGTTCAGAGCATCCTACATGACCCAGTGACCCCAGAGCATCCAGGTTCCCAGGGACTTCAGAGCATCCATTGTTTCCTGAGACTTCATAGCATCCATTGTGCCCAGTGACCCCAGAGCATCCAGTGTTCCCAGGGCATCCAAAGTTCCCAGTGACTCCAGGGCATCCAGTATTCCCATTGACTCCAGGGCATCCAGTGTTCCCATTGACTCCAGAGCATCCAATGTTCCCATTGACTCCAGGGCATCCAGTGTTCCCATTGACTCCAGGGCATCCAGTGTCCCCATTGGCTACAGGGCATGCCGCGTTTCCAGTGACTCCAGAGTATCCAGTGTCCCCAGTGACTCCAAAGTATCCACTGTTCTCAGTGACTCCCGAGTATCCATTGTTCTCAGTGACTCCAGAGCATCCAGTGTTTCCAAATGACTCCAAAGTATCCAGTGTTCCCAGTAACTACAAAGTATCCACTGTTTTCAGTGACTCCAGAGTATTTACTGTTCCCAGTGACTCCAAAGCATCCAGTAATCCCAGTGACTACAAAACACCCATTGTTCTCACTAACTCCAGAGTATCCAGTGTTCCCAGTGACTCTAGAGCCTCCAGTGTTCCCAGTGACTTTAAAGCATCCAGTGTTCCCAGTGACTCCAGAACTTCCAGTGTTCCCAGAGCCTCCAGTGTTCTCAGTGACCCCAGAGAATCCTGTATTACCCAGTGACCCCCAAAGCATTCTGTGTCATCCAGTGACCCCAGAGCATTCAGCATCTCCCAGTGACTCGGCAACTCCAGAGCATTCTCTGTTCACACTGACCCCAGAGTATTCTGTGTCATTCATTGGCCCCAAAGCCTCCTGTGACATCCAGTGACTCCCAAGCATCACCCGTGTCTTCGCGCAGCCTAAGGCAGGGGCAGACTGGCAACTTTCAGCCCAGGGGACAATTACAAAAAGCAGAGGCCCATGGTGCAGTGACTCAGCCCCCCTCCCACTCTCCCTCTTCCCATCCTCCTCCTGACCCCCATTCCAGGCTGAAGCCCTGCTCCTGGTACTCTCTACTCACCATCTGAATCGGGGTTCCCAACCTGGCCAGCAGGGGGTGGTTGGGGGGAGCTGGGACAGCTCAGTTGGGGCTGGTCAGAGGAGGAGAGCCCCAAGTGGGGCATGGAACCTCTTGACCCCCATTCCAGGCTGAAGCCCTGCTCCAGGTACTCTCTACTCACCATCTGAATCCGGGTTCACAACCTAGCCAGTGGGGGGTGGTTGGGGGGAGCTGGGACAGCTCAGATGGGGCTGGTCAGAGGAGGAGAGCCCCAAGTGGGGCATGGAACCTCTTGACCCCCATTCCAGGCTGAAGCCCTGCTCCAGGTACTCTCTATTCACCATCTGAATCCGGGTTCACAACCTAGCCAGCGGGGGGTGGTTGGGGGGAGCTGGGACAGCTCAGACGGGGCTGGTCAGAGGAGGAGAGCCCCATGTGGGGCATGGAACCTCTTGACCCCCATTCCAGGCTGAAGCCCTGCTCCAGGTACTCTCTACTCACCATCTGAATCCGGGTTCACAACCTAGCCAGCAGGGGGTGGTTGGGGGGAGCTGGGACAGCTCAGACGGGGCTGGTCAGAGGAGAAGAGCCCCAAGTGGGGCATGGAACCGGCCTCTGCTCAGACACAGCTTACACCATTCATGCTAGGCAGGGGGGGCTGTGCTCTGTCATTGTCTTCATCCCGCACTCAGTAGGTTAGTGAGAAACTTTTTACTTCTCTTCACCAGGAATCCTTTAGGCATGTCTGTGGCAGAAGTGGTGCAGCCTTTTTACAGGACATCAGGGCGGTCCAGGGGGCAATTGCCCCCCCCCCCCCCCGCCCCCTGGCCCAGTCCTCCCCTGGCCTTAGGTATGCTCCTACATTTTTCCTGAACTGTCTCTCTCTCAGTAGACCCCAGTCACTTATATATATTTCATAGAAAACCTTCCCAGCATCTCTGTAGATGTGATGGAACCTAGTCTACCTCCGGGTTGTCCTGCAGGGACCAAAGGATGGTCAGAGAAATGTCCATCATATAATACCAGGAAGCACTTCCGGCCTCCAGAGTCCCCGTCATCTCTTTGTTTTTTGATCACGAAGCTTTGAAGTGTCCAATCTGGTGCAGCTCTGCATGGTAGCCAACCAGCTTCTAACTTCAGCTTGTTCAGTTAATCTTTGACCAAAAAAAAACTGGAAGCTGATTGGTCTCTGTGCAGAGCTGCATCAGATTTTGCACTCTCCAGTCGTAGCATATCTCCTCCTTTGAGGCATCTGCTGTGCAGAAATAATAATTTAGCCAGAAATGATGAATAATGACATTTAATTTGTACTTCATCACAAAGGCGTACTTATCCTTGAAGATTTCAGTGTTCTTTGCAGCTCACCGATGTTTAGTTCACAGCATAACAAAACAGGAAAAATCGTTTGCGGCGCAGCGTGCGAGTCCACCTCGAACATTGTCATAATGTGAAGTATAATAGGATGACCTCACGTGCGCGCCCGCCCGCACCTCTCCAGCCTCGCTCAGCTGTCAGAGCGCGTTATTGATCTTTCGTCTTTTATGACAGATGGATCAAACAATCTGCAGAGCAGAAAAATAATAATCTTAAGCAAAGACAATTCTCGCAGCAGAAAATAACAATATTTAGCAGCGTGTACTCAATACCGTTTTATCATGTAAAAACATCATTAATAGCGACTATGAAGCCTTGAAATACACTCAGGGGACATCGCCAGCTTTCCGGGGTCACAGCTTCCCCTCCGGGCTTGGCTGTCATGCAGCACCAAGGATTTTTTTTAGTGGTACGCAGTTCTGGCACCTTCAGCACTGAATGTATGTGCTGGCAAGGGGTGCTTGGGCATGCTGGAGGGTCTTTTGTTGCTGGCGGGGATCTGTTTTTGTCAAGGAGGCTTATGTTGCTAGGGGGGATCTGCTGGGGGGGGGGATAATCTATTGTTGCTACCCACTGGTGGACCAGTTGTTGCTGGGGGAGTTTGTTGTTGCCGGAGGGTCTATTGTTACTGGAAGCATCTACTGTTTTGGGGGAGATCTATTGTCATGGGCATTCGCAAGGGGGGCAACTGCCCCCCCCCCCGGAATTTCCTGACCTGCTCTAAAAGGGGAATCTATGGGAACCCTGCTCTAAAGGAGGATCTATGGGGGGACCCTGGCCTGGCCTTCTCTTATGGGAGATCTATGGGGACCCTGCTCTAAAGAGGATCTATGGGGGACCCTGGCCTGGCCTTCTCTAAAGGGAGACCTATGGGGACCCTGCTCTAAAGAGGATCTATGGGGGACCCTGGCCTGGCCTTCTCTAAAGGGAGATCTATGGGGACCCTGCACTTAAGGGGATCTATGGGGCACCCTGGCCTGTCCTGCTCTAAAGGGGGTTCTATGGGGCACCCTGGCCTGCCCTGCTCTAAAGGGGGATCTATGGGGGACCCTGGCCTGCTCTAAAGGGAGATCTATGTGGACCCTGCTCTAAAGGGGATCTATGGGGGACCCTGGCCAACCCTGCTCTCAAGGGGGATCTATGGGGACCTTGATGTGCTCTAAAGGGGATCTATAGGCATCCTGGCCTGCTCTAAAGGGGGTCATAATGGCTAAATTTATATATATTCTTTGCAGAGAGAGCCTGGAGTACCTGGTGGTGCACGGAAACCTGGTAGCATGGGTAATATAGGTGAAAACATAAGACTAAAGAGGGATCAATGGGGACCCTGGCCTGCTCTAAAGGGGGATCTATGGGGGACCCTGGCCTACTCTAAAGGGAGATCTATGGGGGTAAAAAGGGGTGGAGCATGGATGACCTTAAAATGATGCCCCCCCCCTGAAAAAAGTTCTGCGGATGCCCATGTCTATTGTTTATGGCTGCTGGAGAGTCTATTGATGCTGACTGTTGTAGGGTTTACTGTTGCTGGTGGAGGTCTATTTATGCTGGAATGGATCTATTGTTGTTGGTTGGGGAGTCTATAGTTGCAAGTGAGGTATTATGTTGCTGGTGAGATCTATTCTTGCTGGAGGGGTCTGTTGTTACTGAAGAGAGGAGCTATTGTTTCTGAGGGGTTCCATTGCTCCTGGATAGAGGATCTATTGTTGCTGGGGTTGGATCTGTTGTTGCTGATGGGGATTTATTTATGGCAAGAGATATTTTGTTGCTGGTAGGTCTATTGTTGCTGGTAAGGGTCTGGCGTGCTGGAGGCAGGTATATTGTTGCTGGTGGGAGATGTGCTGTTTCTGGTGGGGGGGTATTTTGTTACTGAGGTCTATTGATGCCGGTGGGGGATTTATTGTTGCTGGTGAGGGATATTTTGTTGTTGGTAGATCTATTGTTGCTGGTAGGGGGTCTATTGTTGCTGGTGGGTGGGTATTTTGTTGTTGAGGGGTCTATTTTTACTGTGGGGGTCTATTATTGAGTTGGCCATCTTGAATAAGGGCAGATGAATGATTTATGTTGCATTTACTTCCTGGAATGCTTCTGACCTCAGAGGGATGTAGACTTCTGGGATGAATGACATCATTTTGGCCTAGGCCAGAAACCAGGAAGTAACTGAATAAATGTAAAAGTAAAAGTTAAAACAAGTAAATATAATATACCTTCCTATCAATGTACTAATGTTAGCAGCATAAGGATTTAAAATAGTTCATGGTGATCGAGAGAGCTTAGTTTTGCTTGAGGCTCCGTTCACATATTGGCGTCTCGGATCAATGGTGGAATCGCCGCAATTCTGCCTGCGATCCCGAATCAATGCAAATTGTGGGATGTCCATGCGATTCCCGTGACTTGCAATGGCACTCCACACGCGGCGTGATTTTGCAGCGATTGTCGCCCGATGAATCGCTGTAAAATGGCACAAACAGAATTGCAGGGCGCCTTTCGCCCAAAAGAAGTTCTTGTACAATTAGCCATTGTCCCTCCCCAGTGTCATGTGACTCGTTAGTGTTACAAGGTCTCAGGTGTGAATGGGGAGCAGGTGTGTTAAATTTGGTGTTATCGCTCTCACTCTCTCATACTGGTTACTGGAAGTTCAACATGGCACCTCATGGCAAAGAACTCTCTGAGGATCTGAAACAAAGAATTGTTGCTCTACATAAAGATGGCCTAGGCTATAAGAAGATTTCCAAGACCCTGAAATTGAGCTGCAGCACGGTGGCCAAGACCATACAGCAGTTTAACAGGACAGGTTCCACTCAGAACAGGCCTCACCATGGTCTACCAAAGAAGTTGAGTTCACGTGCTCAGCGTCATATCCAGAGGTTGTCTTTGGGAAATAGATGTATGAGTGCTGCCAGCATTGCTGCAGAGGTTGAAGGGGTGGGGGGTCAGCCTGTCAGTGCTCAGACCATACGCCGCACACTGCATCAAATTGGTCTGCATGGCTGTCATCCCAGAATGAAGCCTCTTCTAAAGATGATGCACAAGAAAGTCCACATATGTTTGCTGAAGACAAGCAGACTAAGGACATGGATTACTGGAACCATCTCCTGTGGTCTGATGAGACCAAGATAAACTTATTTGGTTTGGATGGTGTCAAGCGTGTGTGGCGGCAACCAGATGAGGAGTACAAAGACAAGTGTGTCTTGCCTATAGTCAAACATGGTCAAACATGGTGGTGGGAGTGTCATGGTCTGGGGCTGCATGAGTGCTGCCGGCACTGGGGAGCTACAGTTCATTGAGGGAATCATGAATGCCAACATGTACTGTGACATACTGAAGCAGAGCATGATCCCCTCCCTTCAGAGACTGGGCCACAGGGCAGTATTCCAACATAACGACCCCAAACACACCTCCAAGACGACCACTGCCTTGCTAAAGAAGCTGAGGGTAAAGGTGATGGACTGGCCAAGCATGTCTCCAGACCTAAACCCTATTGAGCATCTGTGGGGCATCCTCAAACAGAAGGTGGAGGAGCGCAAGGTCTCTAACATCCACCAGCTCTGTGATGTCATCATGGAGGAGTGGAAGAGGACTCCATTGGCAACCTGTGAAGCTCTGGTGAACTCCATGCCCAAGAGGGTTAAGGCAGTGCTGGAAAATAATGGCGGCCACACAAAATATTGACACTTTGGGCCCAATTTGGACATTGTCACTTAGGGGTGTACTCACTTTTGTTGCCAGCGGTTTAGACATTAATGGCTGTGTGTTGAGTTATTTTGAGGGAACAGCAAAGTACACTGTTATACAAGCTGTACACTCACTACTTTACATTGTAGCAAAGTGTCATTTCTTCAGTGTTGTCACATGAAAAGATAGAATAAAATATTTACAAAAATGTGAGGGGTGTACTCACTTTTGTGAGATACTGTATAAACTGACAAACGAAGAGTACATTAATAAATATAGCCCCCCAACACACAGACACACAAAATGGATGCGTTGGGGACGCCTACATACATAAACGGCAATTGTCTTACCCATGTTACATATTGCCACATACACTGGAGTGAGAACAATATTTCTCGGCCCAATATTCACTCTTAACCCTAAACTGATGACCTGTAGGGGCTTTAAAAGCTTTGCCGATGGAAAATGTAAAGTATCAAACTTCTTTGCCATTTCATGGGTGCAGGTGATGTTGAGGCTTGACAAAAAAACGGCTTCGGCTATCAGACCAAAAGGGAGCAGATAAGGACATTTACATACATTTTAGTTACATTTTGTATTCCAGACTCTTTCTCTTGCAGAGAGGTAGACACTCATTCTTCCAGTAAACGATCGTTGTTGGACAGGCTTATCAGACGATGTAAAGGGTTATATTGTAACATTTATCAGCTGAGTAAGTGCCGGTTTTATTTCTATAATGCATACCGGATGAAAATAAGATTTTATCTCTGTGAACAAAACATCCCATAATAATCTGTACGACAAGACGTGCCTGTGTATCAGTTTTCAATGAATAATTTAGCAGGTAAGCCATGATATACACCACATGTGTCAAACACAAGGCCCAGGGCCGAATCTGGCCCTCCAGGCCATTTAATGTGTCCCTTGCAGCCAGGGTATTTCTTTTTTAGGCAGAACCTGGTGGAGCTCCATTCCACCACCTCTGGCTCTCACTCTCTGGCAGGGAAGGACTGGGCCAGGGGGCAGGGGGGCAAATTCCCCCTGGGCTGGTCATGACCCATAGAAAGGCTGCACTGCTTCTGCCACAGACATACCTAAAGGATTCCTGGTGAAGGGAAGTAAAAATTCCCCACTGCTGACCTAATGAGTGCGGGAGGAAGACAAGGACAGAGTGCAGCTCCCCCCAGCATGGATGGTGTAAACTGTGTCTGAGCAGAGGCCAGTTCCATGCCCCATTGGAGACTCTCCTCCCCCGGCCAGCCCCGACCGCGTTTTCCCAGCTCCCCCCAACCAGCCTCCGCTGGTTAGGTCGGGTACCCGGATTCAGCTGGTGAGTAGAGAGTACCTGGAGCGGAGCTTCAGCATGGAATGGGGGTCAGGATGATGCCGGGAAGAGGGAGTGTGGGAGGGGGGCCGAGCCGCTGCCCCATGGGCCTCTGGTTTGTACTTGTCCCCTGGGCCTAAAGTTGCTAGTCAGCCCCTGCTCTCTGCTCCCCGCTCAGCACTATCACTTGTAAACACAGAAGCCTACTGTGTTTAGAAGGACAGCTTTCCTCTTGAAGGCTCTGGGCTCTTACATATATCTGCCTGCCCTGCATGCACTCATAACGGGGACAGAGAATGATCAATGATCTCCCTGCGAATATACAATACAGTACTTTAACTCTGCACTCTGTACACAGTGCACTCCTTAACTCTGCACTCAGTACACAGTACACTCATGAACTCTGCACTCTGTACACTCCTTAACTCTGCACTCTGTACACAGTACGCTCCTTAACTCTGCACTCTGTACACAGTACACTCCTTAACTCTGCACTCTGTACACTGTACACTCCTTTTCTCTGCACTCTGTATGTAGCCCACTTTTTAACTCTGCACTCTGTACACTGTACACTCCTTAACTCTACACGCTGTACACTGTACACTCCTTAACTCTGCACTCTGTACACAGTACACTCCTTAACTCTGCACTCTGTACACTGTACACTCCTTTTCTCTGCACTCTGTATGTAGCCCACTTTTTAACTCTGCACTCTGTACACTGTACACTCCTTAACTCTACACGCTGTACACTTTACACTCCTTAACTCTGCACTCTGTACACTGTACACTCCTTAACTCTGCACTCTGTACACTCCTTTACACTGCACTCTGTATGTAGCGCACTTCTTAACTCTGCACTCTAAACATAGTGCACTCCTGAACTCTGCACTCCGTACATAGCACACTCCTGAACTCTGCACTCTGTACACTCCTTAACTCTGTACACTGTACACTCCTTTACTCTGCGCTCTGTATGTAGCGCACTTCTTAACTCTGCACTCTGTACAGAGTGTACTCCTGAACCCTGCACTCTGTATGTAGCCCACTCCTGAACCGGCCCTTTGAGGGCAACCATAATTCTGATGCGGCCCTCAATGAAATTGAGTTTGACACCCCTGGTATACACCAATCAGCCATAACCTTTTGACCACTCACCATAGCCGGTCGAGGCATCGACTCCACTAGACCTCTGAAGATATACTGTGGTATCTGGCACCAATCTGTCATTAGCAGATCCTTTAAGTCCTGTAAGTTGGTAGTTGGACTTGGGCCAAGTTCAACATCTCAAACCATTTTTGAATTGATCAGACCAGGCCACCTTCTTCTATTGCTCCGTGGTCCAGTGCTGATGCTCACTTGCCCATTGTAGGGGCTTTTAGCTGTGGACATTGGTCAGCATGGGCACCCTGACTGGTCTGTGGCTACACAGCCCTTTACACAACACACTGCAATGAACATATTTTCTCCTTTCAACATATCAACCTCAGGGAAAACATGTTCACCTGCTGCTTACTATATCCCACTCACTTACAGATGCCATTGTAACAAGATAATTATTCACTAAACCTGTCAGTGGTCATAAAGTTCTGGCAGAGAGGTGTGTGTGCGCTATTTTTCTTATTTCCTTTATGATGAATAGTACTCGCTCAATATGTGACATTGGTAGTGGATATATGCCACTTCCTGACGTTAAGGTGGGTATCCTATTTTTTGGACATGTTTCCACCCCTAGCAGATCTGTCTGCATCTGTTGTCTGGAATGTGCATTCCGGGGCTGGATGTATTCTCTGGCTTGCTTTTGGTTGATTAATGTCCAGTAGATTAGGGGGAGGAGCGGCCTTCATAGAGATGAAATGCGTCAAGGCACAGGTGTTTAATTGCAGCCTGTGGTCCTGCATTTGTGCCCAGTGAATCCAATCAGAAGCCTGAAAGGGACCTTCATGAACCAGGTAAGGTCTACCTTGATGAATGGCAAGGTATGGTCACCATCGCTCCATCATCCCAATTTTTTAGTCGACAATAAGTTGCACTGAAAGTATGGGATACCCATTATTGTTTGTCATCCCAAACTTTCAAACTCATCCCAAACTTTCAATGAAAGTTACTGTTGACCAATAAATTGGGATGATGGCGTTATGGTGACCATACCTTGCCACTCCTCAATGTAGACCTTACTCCCCCCTGGTTCATGAAGTCCCTTCAGACTTCTAATAGGATGTTTTTTCAACAATGGTAAAGTTTGTCTTCCTGATTTGATGGATAACTGTTTTGCTTTGGTTTAATAAGGTTACTTTACATTATAAGCAAGGAAGCTCAGACCTCTGCAGTTTTTTATTGTACTTTTTCTAAGTGAAAAATGCTGTACATAAATAACTATTACAATTATAGGAATGCAATACAAGAATGACAGATATACCTATAACAAGCAAGATGCCTAGCAAATAAGCAGAAACTATGGTCTGTAAGCTACTTTACTGTGTGTTCACGATCTCCGTAGGCAATGAGGATCCCAGGCTTCCATAAGCAGTTGCTGGAGATCAGGCAAAAGCGTCTTTAGGTAAAGTTTCTTCTGGCTGGCACAGACCTTCCTTGGTGTTAGGTCATTATGGAGTTCTCTTGTCAGCTTATGCCTGACAACCTTTTATTTGGAAAGTTTACCATGCCCACATGGCCCCTTTCCCAAAACTGAGTTTCAATTAGAGAAACATTCTCCAATTCAACCTCAAGATGGCACTATGCTATCATACATGCCATAGGTCATATATGTCAGGTTGTCAAGCTGACCACAGTTACAGAACAGTAGACTGATCCAACTGTCAACTGAAATGCAACAATGGTATCTAAGATCCCATTGTTTGAGGACATCCTGTGTAATTGTTACCAAGGCATTTGTTTAGTCTAAACAGCTTCTTTCAAAAGCAGGTCTGAGGGAAAAAAATCTAATATATATATATATATATATATATATATATATATATATATATATATATATATATATACGCACATAAAATGCAACACAATAACACATAGGAGTGAAGACTTGCAATATGCAAATGTTCTGCCTTATAGAAATGCCCACCATATATGGTTGTCTTTGGAGCTATACTGAATAATAAAGGGTTCAGCAGAGTTCATGTATTATAAGGATCCTTATGATTTATGCGGCGTAATACATATGAACTGAACTTTCAAGGACACTTATTTCTGTTCTTTTATACATGTATATTCCATGCACGATGTTAGATATGTATAAGGAGTGATACACTCGGGTCATCAATACTTATCACCTTCCTTGTGATTTATACAATTTGTATCTAATTCTCTAACAAGCTTTGATCCATCCAGAATGTATAGAATTTATTCTTATGGATACATGTGAAATGAACACTCCTTTTGGGTACATCATGTCTTTGTTGCATAGCCTTACTGCACTGGATCTATAATTTTTAATAGTCATTCTCAACCAGGGTTCAGTAGAATATTAGGGTTTCTCTACTGCATGAATCCTCAAACTACGGCCCTCCAGCTGTTGCAGAACTACACATCCCATGAGGCATTGTAAAACTCTGACATTCACAGACATGACTAGGCATGATGGGAATTGTAGTTCCTGAACAACTGGAGGGCCATGGTTTGAAGACCCCTGCTATAGAGTTTTCTAGGGGTTCTTCTAGCTTTGGCTGATTGACCTTCTGTTGCATGGTGCTGCATTACTTCAGGACCAATACTACTTGGCTTAACACCAATGATCTTTTTTTTTTTTTCCAAAAAAGATGATCTTTTTAGCTATCTGCAAGTGTGGCATTCTGACCACTCATGTAAAGGGTCTCATTCTTCCTACACACTACCAATTTCAATCTTACTACTGATCACCGATGTAAAGGTTTCATTTTTCCTAGTGACTACCATTGTAAGGGTTTTGTTATTCCTGTTGACCAACAATGTAGAGGTGTATTTTTTCACATGGACCACCATTGTAAGGGGTTTATTCTTCCTACTGACCACCGATGTAAGGGTTTCATTCTCTTTACTGACCACCAATGTAAGGGTTTCATTCTCTTTACTGACCACCAATGTAAGGGTTTCATTCTTGCTACTTATTTTCAATGTAAAGGTTTTATTTTACCTACTAACCGCCATTGTAATGGATTTGTTATTCCTATTGACCACCATTGTAACAACTTTATTCTTTCTGTTGCCCATCAATTTAAGGGTTTCATTCTTCCTGCTAACTACCAATGTAAGGATTTCATTTTTTCTGCTGACTACCAATGTAAGGGTTTCATTCTTCCTACTGACCACTAGGGTATGGGTTTTGTTCTTCCTACTGACTATCATTGTAAGAGATTTGTTTTTCCTAATGACCACCAATGTAAAGATTATATTCTCCATACTGACCTCCAATGTAAGTGTCTCATTCTTCATAATGACCACCAATGTAAAGGTTTCATTCTTCCTACTGACCACCACTGTAAAGTTTTGTACCTCCTTCTGATCACCAATGTAAGGGGTTCATTCTTTGTACTGATCACCAATGTAAAGATTTCATTCTACGTACTGACCACAAATATAAGGGGCAGTGCCGGGACAACATCCTCTAGAGCCCAGGGCAAACATGCCAAACTGCAAAAATCCCCGCCCAAAGAACAAAAAAACCTCTAGGCTTAAATTGCCCCTCGTCCCAGTACAAATCTGTCCCCCCTGCTGAAATCCCCATCCCCACTCGCAGCTCAAATCTTTGTCCCCCCATTGCCCCCACCTCAGATCCTCAATGCTCCCTACTAGCATAAATCCTCTTCCCCCTCTACCATATCACCTTTTCTAGCACACACACCCCCAAATCCCCCCTCCTTGCACCAATCTTCTTCCCAAATTTCCCCTCCTAGAATAATTCTGAGGCCCTGCTGCCCCTCACATTCCCCCTTCCAACACAATCCCTCACCTCCCCATCTCCTCATGGTGCCCCCTCTACCTCATATGAAACCACAGTGCCCATGGCAGCCACTTCTCCTGCCCACCCCTTGTCCTGGCCCTGATAAGGGTTTCATTCTTCCTACTGATCACCAATGTTAAGGTTTCATTCTACGTACTGACTACAAATGTAAGGGGTTCATTCTTCCTACTGACCACAAATATCAGGGGTTCATTCTTCCTACTGATCACCAATGTAAAGGTTTCATTCTACATACAGACCACAAATGTAAGGAGTTCATTCTTGCTACTGACCAAAAATATCAGGCGTTCATTCTTCCTACTGACCACAAATGTCAGGGGTTCATTCTTCCTACAGACCACAAATATCAGGGGTTCATTCTTGCTACTGACCACAAATATCAGGGGTTCATTCTTCCTACTGACCACAAATATCAGGGGTTCATTCTTCCTACTGACCACAAATATCAGGAGTTCATTCTTCCTACTGATCACCAATGTAAGGGATTCATTCTTCTTACTGACCACCAATTAAAAAGTTTAATTCTTCCTACTGACCACCAAGGTAAAGGTTTGATTTTTTTCTACTAGTCATCAATGTAAGGGTTTCATTCTCCCTACTGACCACCAAAGTATAAAGCATTTTTCCCAAAAAAGCTCTATGAATTAGTAAAGGTTCCCAGAGATCTGCAAATTATCTTAGGGGTTCCTCTGGGGTTAAAAGTTTGAGTAAGTCTTCTATACGGTAACATATGGCAAAAATTGCATTCAAGCACGTGTCCTGCTAAGACACCTCTAGTGTGGACATTGCCCCGGTCTGTGTCTTCATTGGATAATGGTTCTTTATGCACATCAATGTATGTTGCTTTACATGTTGAATTTTTATGTGTTAAAGTCAGCACCACTCAGGATGCACCACACATTTTTTTGAGAGTATCACGCTTGGCTATTTAATTTCTAACTTCCGATTTGAAGACTTCAGACTTCGAGCTGGAAGGAATATTATTGTACAACATTGTGAACACTTTTCTCTTTTTAGAAAATTGTGGTGACATTATCCTTCTTCACAGATGACAACCACCGAGGTTAATAATATCTTACCGATACGAACACTATAATTATGATTGTTCTCTAAGCATGGCCCTGCTGATATTATTAACCTTTTTATAGGGTGTATTTTTTCTTTTTTTTTTCTCTCTCTCTCTCTATTATATACTGTATATATATATATATATATATATATATATATATATATATATATATTACATATACACTATATTACCAACAGTATTGGGACGCCTGCCTTTACACGCATGGATTTGGTATGGGGCATAAATGTGACCAAGGCCAAAAATGTAGTCATAGCAGACCTTGCAACCTCTATGGGGCTCAGAAGTCACAAAGTGAATCATACAGATATAGCAATTTGATTTTGGATAGGATTCCATCTCTACACACACTTTTACCAAAAGTATTGGGACGCCTGCCTTTACACACACATGAACTTTAATGGCATCCCAGTCTTAGTCCGTAGGGTTCAATATTGAGTTGGCCCACCCTTTTCAGCTATAACAGCTTCAACTCTTCTGGGAAGGCTGTCCACAAGGTTTAGGAGTGTGTCTATGGGAATGTTTAACCATTCTTCCAGAACCGCATTTGTGAGGCCAGGCACTGATGTTGGACGAGAAGTCCTGGCTCAGTCTCTGGTCTAATTCATCCCAAAGTGTTCTATCAGGTTGAGGTCAGGACTCTGTGCAGGCCAATCAAGCTTCCCCACCCTAAACTCGCTCATCAATGTCTTTATGGACCTTACCTTGTTCACTCGTCCAAATCATTTGGTGGAGGGGGGATTATGGTGTGGGGTTGTTTTTCAGGGGTTAGGCTTGGACAATTTCATGCTCCCAACTTTGTGGGAACAGTTTGGGGATGGCCCTATTCCTGTTTCACCATGACTGCGCACCAGTGCTGACCTCTACCCAACAGAACACCTTTGGGATGAATTGGAGCAGAGACTGTGAGCCAGACCTTCTTGTCCAACATCAGTGCCTGACCTCACAAATGTGCTTCTATGAATGGTCAAACATAGACAATACTCCTAAACCTTGTGGACAGCCTCCCCAGAAGAGCTGAAGCTGCAAAGGGTGAGCCAACTCAATATTGAACCCTACGGACTAAGACTGGGATGCGATTAAAGTTCATGTGCGTGTAAAGGCAGGCGTCCCAATACTTTTGGTATATAAATATATATGCATGTATACATTTTCTTTTGCACAGGGTTGCTGATAAGGGAGTACCACCAGTCCCCCTGTACAGAGCTTGGACCCCATCAGTTCAACAGAGGGGCCTGACTCAGAAAGAAGGGGGGAAACCTGGACAGGAGCGCAGGATTTACTAGAACCAATCCCCTGTTGTTCCCCCTGCAGCATCTGAAGGACAGCTTCTCCTCTTCTCTCTCCCTCCAGCTTTCAGCTGCTGCAGGGGGGAACTATAGGGGATCAGGTCAAGCAAATGCCACCCCTCCTGCCCATATTCCCCTTCCTTCTGCAATCTGGGCCCCCCTGTGTGCTCCCCTGGTGCTGCTAGCATTCTCTCCCTCCCGCTGGCTGCAGGGGGGATCTTTTCAGGGTTGGGAATGGGTTAAGGGGCTGGTAAATGACATACCCCTTTTCTAAATGAACACAGTGAGTGATCGGTATTGTTTACTATGCTTCAGTTTGTGAATGAGCAGAAAGCTCTTTCTGTTCATTCATTTTGAGTGCAGCAATGGAGTTGTGGGATCACAAACCTTGACATATTTTCACTTGATTTGAAGGACTTTTCAAGTCATGGGTGTAAATTATATTTTTATGTTTTTTTTTTTTTATCACTGTTTGATTTTGAATTATAACCACTATTTTGCAATTTAGTTTATATGGAAGAGCCCTGGGGCCATCATAAAACATTTTTGGAAAGATTTCTGAGCTTGAAAAACATTTTTCTTTTTTTTTTTACAGAATTCTGAGATTAAAAGTCAGAATTCTGAGTTTAAAAGTCAGTATTCTGAGTTTAAAATTCAGAATTCTAAGATTAAAATTCAGAATTCTGACTTTCAAAGTCAGAATTCGGAGATTACAAGTTTGGACCATGCTAAAATTTATTAAACACAATTCTGAGATTAAAAGTCGGAAATTCTGAGTTTGAAAGTCAGAATTCTGAGATTAAAAGTCAGAATTCTGAGTTTAAAAGTCAGAATTCTGAGAATTCTGATTTTTAAACTCAGAATTCTGACTTTCAATCTCAGAATTCTGACTTTTAATCTCAGAATTCTGAATTTTAATCTCAGAATTCTGACTTTCAAACTCAGAATTCTGACTTTCAAACTAGGAATTCTGACTTTCAAACTCAGGATTCTGACTTTTAGACTCGGAATGCTGACTTTCAAACTCGGAATTCTGACTTTCAAACTTGAAATTCTGACTTTCAAACTCAGAATTCTGACTTTCAATCTCAGAATTATGACTTTTAAAGTCAGTATTCTGACTTTACTCGCAGATTTCTGATTTTTAAACTCAGTATTCTGACTTTTAATCTCTGATTTCTGACTTTTAATCTCAGAATTCTGACTTTCAAACTCGGAATTCTGACTTTCAAACTCGGAATTCTGACTTTCAAACTCAGAATTCTGGCTTTTAATCACAGAATTCTGACTTTTAAACTCAGAATTGTGCTTAATACATTTTTGCATGGTCCAAACTTTTAATCTTGGAATTCTGACTTTTAAACTCAGAATTGTGCTTAATACATTTTAGCATGGTCCAAACTTGTAATATCAGAATTCTGACTTTCAAAGCCAGAATTCTGACTTTCAAACTTAAAATTCTGTAAAAAAAAAAAAAAAATTTCAAGCTCAGAAATCTTTCAAAAAATGTTTTATGATGGCCCCAGGGCTCTTCCATAATGTTTTTCATATCCTGGAAAATGTTTGAGGTGTTTGCAGCAGCTTGGCGTGTCATTATGAGCTCATTTTTATTTTTAGTCATCTTTTATTTTGCTTTTGGCAGCGTAGGAGTTATTATCAAACGTCGGATCACCGAGGACTATTTGAAGGAAAGTTGTAGATTTAGAAATATTGAAAATGGTTTTTGAAAGAACAGGTTGAGGTTTGTAGGAGAGTTCAGTGATTGGCTGTATATGTATTGTAATGTAATGTGCAGTGTATACAGTATTAGCGGAGAGCTCTGCAATGAGTAGAACACAGCAGTAAAGAAAAGATGTGTTTTCCTTCTTCATTACGGATAATGTCTCCAGACTTCACGAGGTTCGTCCAATCCACTGACGGCATGCACGTGTTCGCATTGCAGAGCCGTTGTGTCTTGGACCGCATGCAGAGAGTGCGCCTTGTACTGTACCGCTCACACCGCACGACACAACAAAGTTATTCTGCTATAATGTGTCTGAGCGTCTTCACTAATACTCATTTATGTTAAATGTTAACCACTTCCCGTAAACCAACGTACCTCTCCCTGTTCCTGTACTTCTACATCGGCTCGGAGAAGTGGTTGTAGCGGGTTGATTTGCAGCTGCAGGCATCACCCCGCTACCGTTGTTTAGAGCCAGCGGTCGGCTTTCAGAAGATAACAGCCGATGTGGCTCTGCAGCTGCTCATTCGTTATCCCAGCCAGCTGGAGGGGGTGCCTCCCCACCCCTCCGACTGCCTCCCGTGGCTCTGCCCGGGTCTACCGTCCCACCAGGAGACCCGAGCAAATAGCCGGCATGTCCGCCAGCTGGTTGGAGTCCTGAAAAAAGCCGGATTCGGCTTTGATCGGGTCTCCAATCATGTAATCCGGAAGCGACGTCACAAAGTCACTTCCGTTTTACTCGGCTGCCAATGGCGCTGATTTAAAAAAAATGTCAGTATTCAAAAATGACGATTTTGCCATTTTGAATACTTTGAAGTGCAGTGGAGGAGTTTGGGGTCTTTTAGACCCCCGATCCCTCCATAAAGAGTACCTGTCACTGCATATTACTGTCGCAAGGGATGTTTACATTGCTTGTGACAGCAATAAAAGGGATCAGATTTTTTTTTTTTTTTTTTAAAACAGTGTTAGGCTCAGTTCACACTATTGCGATGCGGGAAGGCTGCGAATTCGCAGCCTGTTCCCGCATCGCACACGCACCCCCGGCAGTTCACACTGCCATATGCGATCCGCTGGGGGTGTCAATGTAATCTTAACGACACCCCCAGTTTGATCGCATATCGCAGTGCGATCGTGCAGTTCGCACAGGATCGGATCGCACAAGTGTGAACCGCTGTGCGATCCGACCCTGATGCGGCAGCAAAAATGCCTCCTGTGCGTCTTTGCTGCGGGTGCGGTGCGAATTTAGCCATACAAACTGTATGGCTAAACTCGCACCGCACAGCTGATCGCATGTCATGTCGGAGCAGTGCGCTCCGACATGACATGCGAACCCGGCACACGCAGAAGTGTGAACCGGGTCTTAAAAATAAAAAAATTCAATAAAATAAATGGGGGAAAAAATCTTACAATTTGAAAGCAATAAAAGTGATCAGATTTTTTTTTTTTTTTTTTAAACAGTGTTAATAATAAAAAATTAAATAAAATAAATGGGGGAAAAAATCTTACAATTTGAAAGCAATAAAAGTGATCAGATTTTTTTTTTTTTTTAAACAGTGTTAATAATAAAAAATTAAATAAAATAAATGGGGGAAAAAATCTTACAATTTGAAAGCGCCCCTGTCCCCGTGAGCTCGCGCACGAAAGAAAATGCATACGTAAATTTTGTCCACAAATGAAAACGGTGTTCAAATCACACATGTGAGGTAGCGCCACGATCGCCAGAGCGAGAGCAACAGTTGTAGAAAAAGACCCTCGTCTGTAACTCCAAACTGCTAACTGTTAAAAATGTTTAAAGCGTCGCCTATGGAGATTTTTAAGTACCATAGTTTGTTGCTGTACCATGAGTGTGAGCAATTTTAAACCATAACATGTTAGGTATCTATTTACTCGGCGTGATATCATCTTTCACAATATACAAAACAATTGGGCTAACTTTACTGTTTACTGTTTAGTTTTTTGAATTTTTTCCCAAAAATTTGCATTTGAAAGACCGCTGCGCAAAGACCGCGTGACAAAAAAATATTGCAACGACCGCCATTTTATTCTCCAGAGTCTTTGCTAAATATAAATATATATATATAATGTTTTGGGGTTCTAAGTAATTTTCTAGCAAAAAATACTGATTTTACCTTGCAAACAACATGTGTCAGAAATAGGCTTGGTCCCTAAGTGGTTAAAGCAGAACTTCTGTCTTGCACAGTTGTAGCTGCTCCTTTCTTGGACTGAAACGGCTTCCTCTGATTTCACCGCACACTGTGAGCTTCTCATAATGTGCATTAGAAGCTGCAGCAAGTCAGATAGAGCCCCGCCTCCTTTCCTGGCTGGAGGATGGTCTAGCAAAACCTAGCCCTTTTCTACCAAGCCTGAATTTCCCTGGCCCCGCTCCTTTTAATTGATTGGATTTCAGTTCCTTCTGTTTCAATCGTTTTTATTAAGTTTTTTTCTTTCTAAGATATAAAAGAAATACAAAATATGGCAACAACAGTAAGTTGCTAACATAATATACACAGACTATTTTGGTTAAAGGACTGTTAAATGGACTATTTTGATTAAAGGTCTGGGTAGTTATTGTGGGCTGACTCACAGCAGTTCTATTATATGATGGACCCTGATTGGAAGGAAAACAGAGCCTATCCAAGTAGGAAACGTAAAAGCCCTTAAAACCTAGGGCATCATAAAAACTGAACATCAATGAAAACTCTATATAACAACAATACTTTCCTCTTATAACCACCAGTACCTTCTCAGGTCCAGGCATCTGTTCGACCATGTATTTGGGTCCAAGGACCCCTACCAAGAGCCATATACTGTACATATAAAAAGAAATTAAGAAATAAAAGAGAAGAGAGGCACTGAGGGAGTATAGAAGAAAGAATAGTAGGTCTAAATTGAAGAGAAAGAAAGGGAAGAAAGTGGTTCTGCCCGGGGGGTCAAGCTCTCTCAATTCTGGGGGTCAACTCCACATGCCCGGGACCTGCAAATAACTAATAACTTAATTTTTTGTGGTGGAGAAGGGAAGAGGCATTGCAGAGGCTAGTGCTGTGGAGGAGGAGTGCTGGCTGCAGAGATGGGAGCTGTGGTGGGGAAGGGAGGAGGCTTTCGGGGGGTGAGTGCTCTGGAGGAGGAGGGCTGGCTGCAGAGGTGAGAGCTGTGGTAAGGAAGGGAGGAGGCTTTCTGGGGGTGAGTGCTGTGGAGGAGGAGGGCTGGCTGCAGAGGCGAGAGCTGTGGTGGGGAAGGGAGGAGGCTTTCCGGGGGTGAGTTCTGTGGAGGAGGAGGGCTGGCTGCAGAGGTGAGAGCTGTGGTAAGGAAGGGAGGAGGCTTTCTGGGGGTGAGTGCTGTGGAGGAGGAGGGCTGGCTGCAGAGGTGAGAGCTGTGGTGGGGAAGGGAGGAGGCTTTCAGAGGCGAGTGCTGGGAAGGATGGGGACTGGCTCCAGAAGTGAGAGCTGTGGTGGAGAAGGGAGGAGGCTTGCAGAGGTGAGTCCTGTGGAGGATGAGGGCTGGCTGCAGAGGTGAGAGCTGTGGTGGGGAAGGGAGGAGGCTTTCGGGGGGTGAGTGCTCTGGAGGAGGAGGGCTGGCTGCAGAGGCGAGAGCTGTGGTGGGGAAGGGAGGAGGCTTTCCGGGGGTGAGTGCTGTGGAGGAGGAGGGCTGGCTGCAGAGGTGAGAGCTGTGGTAAGGAAGGGAGGAGGCTTTCTGGGGGTGAGTGCTGTGGAGGAGGAGGGCTGGCTGCAGAGGTGAGAGCTGTGGTGAGAAAGGGAGGAGGCTTGCAGTGGCAAGTGCTGTGGAGGAGGAGGGCTAGGTGCAGAGGTTAGAGCTGTGGTGCGGAAGGGAGGAGGAGTGCAGAGGTGAGTGCTGTAGAGGAGGGTGCTGGCTGCATACATAGGTGAGAGCTGTAGTTGGGAAGGGAGGAGGCATGCAGAGGTGAGTGCTGTGGAGGAGAGGGCTGGCTGCAGAGGTGAAAGCTGTGGTGGGGAAGAGGGAGGCATGCAGAGGTGAGTGCTGTGAAGGATAGGGGCTGGCTGCAGAGGTGAGAGCTATGTTAGGGAAGGGAGGAGGTGTGCAGAGGTGAGTGCTGTGGAGGAGAAGGGCTGGCTGCAGAGGTGAGAGCTGAGGTGGGGAAGGGAGGAGGCTTGCAGAGGCGAGTGCTGGGAAGTATGGGGAATGGCTCCAGAGGTGAGAGGTTTGGTGGGGAAGGGAGAAGGCTTGCAGAGGCGAGTGCTATGGAGGAGGAGGGCTGGCTGTAGAGGTGAGAGCTGTGGTGGGGAAGGGAGGAGGCTTGCAGAGGTGAGTGCTGTGAAGGATGGGGACTGGCTGCAGAGGTGAGAGCTATGTTGGGGAAGGGAGGAGGTGTGCAGAGGTGAGTGCTGTGGAGGAGAGGGCTGGCTGCAGAGGTGAAAGCTGTGGTGGGGAAGAGGGAGGCATGCAGAGGTGAGTGCTGTGAAGGATGGGGACTGGCTGCAGAGGTGAGAGCTATGTTGGGGAAGGGAGGAGGTGTGCAGAGGTGAGTGCTGTGGAGGAGAAGGGCTGGCTGTAGAGGTGAGAGCTGTGGTGGGGAAGGGAGGAGGTGTGCAGAGGTGAGTGCTGTGGAGGAGAAGGGCTGGTTGCAGAGGTGAGAGCTGAGGTGGGGAAGGGAGGAGGCTTGCAGAGGCGAGTGCTGTGAAGGATGGGGACTGGCTCCAGAGGTTAGAGGTTTGTGGGGAAGGGAGAAGGCTTGCAGAGGTGAGTGCTATGGAGGAGGAGGGCTGGCTCCAGAGGTGGGAGCTGTGGTGGGGAAGGGAGGAGGCTTGCAGAGGTGAGTGCTGGGAAGGATGAGGACTAGCTCCAGAGGTGAAAGGTTTGGTGGGGAAGGGAGAAGGCTTGCAAAGGTGAGTGCTATGAAGGAGGAGGGCTGGCTGTAGAGGTGAGAGCTGTGGTGGGGAAGGGAGGAGGCTTGCAAGGAGGAGTGCTGTGGAGGATGGGGGCTGGCTGCAGAGGTGAAAGCTATGTTGGGGAAGGGAGGAGGTGTGCAGAGGTGAGTGCTGTGGAGGAGAAGGGCTGGTTGCAGAGGTGAGAGCTGAAGTGCGGAAGGGAGGAGGCTTGCAGAGGCGAGTGCTGGGAAGGATGGGGACTGGCTCCAGAGGTTAGAGGTTTGTGGGGAAGGGAGAAGGCTTGCAGAGGTGAGTGCTATGGAGGAGGAGGGCTGGCTCCAGAGGTGGGAGCTGTGGTGGGGAAGGGAGGAGGCTTGCAGAGGTGAGTGCTGGGAAGGATGAGGACTAGCTCCAGAGGTGAGAGGTTTGGTGGGGAAGGGAGAAGGCTTGCAGAGGCGAGTGCTATGGAGGAGTAGGGCTGGTTGTAGAGGTGAGAGCTGTAGTGGGGAAGGGAGGAGGCTTGCAAGGAGGATTGCTGTGGAGGATGGGGGCTGGCTGCAGAGGTGAGAGTCATGGTGGGGAAAGTAGGAAGCTTGCAGAGGCGATTGCTGTGGAGGAATACGGGGGGCTTGCTGCACAGGTGAGAGCTGTGGTGAAGAAAGGAGGAGATGTGCAGAGGTGAAAGCTGTAAAAGAGGGATGGGTGGCTGGCTTCAGAGGTGGGAGATGTGGTGGGGAAGGGAGGAGGCATGCAGAGGTGAGAGCTGTGGATGATGGGGATTGGCTTCAGAGGTAAGAGCTGCTTATAAGCACCTGCAAGCTGAACTTTAGGGCTGCAGAGGTCTTTGGGACAGCTTCATCTTTTATGAGTAACATGTTTGCAATGCAAGTACATTTCCTCTTGTTTTGCCTCTTTAAAAATGTTGAAAGTATAGAAAAAAATAGATGTTCCTCTGCCAGAAATCCAGGGAGCTCCTAACTTCCTTTAATACATTGACAACGCAGCCTCTGCTGCACTGAAATCTCAAGCAGTGTTATTAGGACCGCTATGAGTTCTCCTCTACTGGGATACAGAATACCTCTCCATAATGTTATAAGATGAAGAGAGGGGAGGGGGGCTGTGATCAAGCAGGAGACAGAGCAAGCACTTGAAGAAAGAAGGTAAGTGTGACAATCAGATACAAGAATTTTCAGAAGGAGAGTCAGCAGTGGCAGGTCCCACGTAGCTTCTCATGACTGGCTTTCTTTTATATGTCTCCATAAGCCTCTTTACTGATGTAGCTTTGTATTACGGTTCTTAACCGGTTTTCTGTTATCTGAAAAGCACACGCTTCTTGTAGTAGGTTTGAATATGACATCTAAAGCAGGTAATTAAATCTGTGATATACTCTACTGAGCAATTAATCAAATCTTAATAACAAAACAAAAGAACACCCACTTACTGCTTTACAGGAGATAACACAATTAAACCTTCCAGACTTCTCCTGTTACGGTGGTAGAATCTCGTTAAAGAATCTTCTGTAAAATGTAGAGCTTCATTTTATATCAGCTTTGGAATGTTTTTTTCTGTATAATGAAAGAAAAATGCTGCATTGAGCTATTGACATGAAAAGCAGAGACCATGAGGTGTTTGCTGGTGCTTTTCAAGTGAAGTCGTGGGCTCTCCACAAAGTTCTCCATTCTCCACCTTCTAAGATGGTCCTGGGTCCATAGATCAGCACCTTCAGGATCCGCATCTTTGGTTCATCTTCACCAGTTGTTGGCATCAATCTCTGTGAAGGTTCTCATTTATCGAATAGTAGTTAGTCACATTCAATAAAACATCTTCAATATTGTGTAGCACCCTCCTAGATAGGAGTTAGAGAGTAAAGTCTTGTACACACGCAACGATTATCGGCTGACTGATCGTCCGACTTTTGTCCAAGTTGTGTTTTGTTGGTTGGAATATGCCTAGACTGCGCACGATTTTTCTTGGCCAACAAAAATCTACTTCTGAAGTGATGTCATGTGCTGGTTTACTTTCTGTGTGTTTTTTCTTCTCTGAGCATGCCCAGTCTTGCTCATCAGATTTTTGTCTGCCAAAATCTGTACTGACTGACGGAAAATCAGGCCGCTGTGTTGACGGCCAACAAAAATTTTATAGCCTGCACACCAGATTTTATTTGGTCGAAAAGTCAGAGTCGGTTGTCGAAAGCATCATACTAACAAGCCAAAAATCGGGCCGATCGGACGTTGGCCGAAAATTCACGGCCAACTATCGACGCGTGTGTACGAGGCATTAGTATAGTTTTTGGCTCTGTCTGCCTATCAGAGGAGCAGCAGGTAAGTTCTATAATCTCTCTGCTTAACAGGGAGCAGGATCTGTGAGTTAGGTCTGCGCAATGTGCTCAGTGTGAGATTCATGTGGTCTGAGGGAGTGTCCCCACTGGTTCAATGGGGAGGCACATTGGACAGTGGAGGAAACCTGACCAATGGACACACAGGCTTTGATACAGCCCCAGTGATTGACACAAGACTGCTGTCTCGTTGCATTATGGGGTGTAGTATATAAAGGCAAGGGCCCATGTGCTCAAGGTCTTTGGCTGGTGAGCAGAGTCCCGGAAGGAGGGTGGTGGCTGCCTCCTCTTCTGCAGCAGTTGGTGCATGGCCAAAGGCAGTCGGCCTGGTGATCCAGAAGTGTGGAGCTGAATCCAGAGGTCCAGGAGAGCTGACTGAGGGAGTTGAGGCACTGGAGAACCTGGAAAGCCTGGCTGTCTCCTCTTCTGCAGCAGTTGGTGCATGGCCACAGGCAGTCGGCCTGGTGAGCCAATTTATGGAGCTGAACCCAGAGGTCCAGGAGAGCTGACTGAGGGAGCTGAGGCACTGGAGAACCTGGAAAGCAGTATTGTGAGTACAGAGGATCACGCCTGAGGGCCTGACCAGAAAGGGGGCCACTCTGTAGTAGAGTAGTCAGTGGACGGGTGTCAGCTGGAGGATAGAAAGGGGGTACTAGGTGTGTGCCCTGAAGATAAGTACTAAAAGGAACATTACCTCAGATTCATCTAGTGGCAGGATGAAGTTGCGGCCTGGCCGCTTTCTCAGATAAAAATCTGAGTTGTGAATAGTTCAAGTGTTGGAGTATCCCACTCATTCCTTCTCCCATCCCAATATCAAATAAAATAACAACAACCCCTAGACTGTTCATTGAATGAGCCAAGAAAGTAGAGTGTTAAGATTCTGCATGCAATTGCTACGAGTAACCCAGGGGAATCCAAAAGTGTGAAAAAAAAACAGCAGCTCCTAAGGGGGCAGTGCTACAATTGCAGAACAAGTTCAATTGAATGTAACTAGCTACTACTAGATTATGGGCACCCCTAAAACCTGGACAGTGTACCATGCAGATATCAACCACAGTTTCTATGTACTCTAAACCAGGCATGTCCAACCTGCGGCCCGGGGGCCGCATGCGGCCCAGAACCACAGGCAATGCGGCCCACTGCCCCCTGACAATTTTTTTATTTTTTTTTTTGCTGGGGAGGAAGGAAGTCGAGTCGGGGGCATGGCCACAGAGGTTTCCAACTAACTGTAGGCAGAGGCTGCCTGGGAGGGGATCATCCACTCCACTAGTTGTGTTAAATTAGTGCTGGGGGGGAGGTGGGTGCGGCAGCGTGGGAAGGGGGCGCAGCAGTGTTTTATTACTTATATACCTTAACTATAGTATATATTTTATATACGGCCCGAGAAAATTTCTCTACACTCAAAGTGGCCCAGAGAGGCCAAAAGGTTGGACACCCATGCTCTAAACAGTCTTCTGTTGTGCTTGTTGGGCAGAAAAATATAGCGTTTGGTAGCCAACAGTGAGGCCTGAGAGGTCGTATAGGTAGACCAGGGATCAACCAAATTGGCAAAGTTAAATCACAAAGACTAAATAATTCATCAGTAAATGTATTAATTTATTCTTTGTTATTAAAGAGAGAAGTATAGCCAAATCTATTTTGGCTAAGCTGCTCCTATGGATCAGAGGAGTGCAGTTCGTTTTGCACTCCTGTGACCCGTTTTTAGTCTTGAGACCACTGATGGATGATGACGCTGATTTAGGCTCAAAAAAGAGACCAACTTTACAGTCAGGATACACTCTAGATGCCTGACCTGGCAGCTGGTTTAATCTCTCAGGGAGCTGCTGAGAGCCTCAGCCAGACTATCCTGCCCACCTCCACAGCTCAACACTTACGTGAGTGCTGGAGGGGAACAGCAGAGAGCTGTTGACTGACAGTCACTAGTTCTCTGCAGGCTGAAGACTGAGAGCTGAGCAATCAGCATTGCTTGATTACTCAGTTCTCAGTCTCAGAGGTGGTGGTGGGACAGTTACAGCTGGGATCAGTGCTACAGGCATCTAGATGAGTAGGATTGTTTGTTAATTTTTTTAAAAATCATTACTTCTCTTTTACCTCCAGAGTGTTATGATGCACCTTTTCTGAAAATGCATCAGTTTCACCGCAAAATAGGCTGTATGGTGTTTTAAAACAATAAAGGAAGTTTTTCTGAAGATGTGAAATCTCCTGGTTAACGTCTTTACTGCATTAATGCCGGGTGCCCTCAACACAAAGAAAGATCTGAGGGATGAAGGCTTGGTTCTCCCAATATACTGAGTGTGACCGCCATCAAGGATAGAGGCCCAAGGGATGAAGGTTTAGTTCTCCCAATATATTGACTGTGACTACCATGAAGGATAAAGGTTTGGTTCCCCCCAATTATTTGACTGTGACCACCGTCAAAGATAAAGGTTCAAGGTTCCCTCAATATAATGAGTGTGACGATAATTAAGAATAAAAGTCTGAGGGATGCAGGTTCAGTTCCCCCAATATGTTGAGTGTGACCACCGTTAGGAGATAAAGGTTTGGTTCCCCCAATATATTGTCTGTTACCACCATCAAGGATAAAGGTCTAAGGGATGAAGGTTTAGTTATTCCAATTTATTGAGTGTGATCGACGTCAAGAATAAAAAATTCTGAGGAATAAGGGTTAATTTCCCCAAATATGTTTAGTTTGACCACTATCAAAGATAAAGGTCTGAAAGATGAATGCTCAGTTCCCCCAATATATTGAGTGTGACCACCATAAGAGGTAAAGGTTTGGTTCCCCCAATATATTGAGTGTGACCACCATCAGCGATAAAGCTTTGGTCCCTCCAATATATTGAGTGTGACCACCATCATGAATAAAAGTCTGAGGGATGAAGGTTCAGTTCCCCCAATATATTGAGTGTGACCACCATGAGAGATAAAGGTTTGGTTCCCCCAATATATTGAGTGTGACCACCATGAGAGATAAAGGTTTGGTTCCTCCAATATATTGAGTGTGACCACCATCATGGATAAATGTCTGAGGGATCTTCGAAGGTTCAGTTGTCCCAATATATTGAGTGTGATCACCTTTACGAATAAAGGTACGAGTGATGAAGGTTCAGTTCCAAAATTTAAGTGTGACCACTATCAAAGCTAAAGGTCTGAAAGATGAAGGTTCAGTTCTCCTAATATACTGTATTGACAGTGACCACCATGAGAGATATAGGTTTGGTTCTCTTAATATATTGAGTTTGATCACTTTAACGGATAAAAATCTGAGAGATGAAGGTTTGGTTTTCCCCATATAGTGATTGTGACCACCATCAAAGATAAAGGCCCAAGGGATGAAGGTTCGGTTCCCCCAATATATTGAGTGATAGCCATCAAGAATAAAATTCCAAGGGATGAAGGTTTTGTTCCCCCAATGTGTTTGGTGTGACTATCATCAAAGATAAAGGTCTATGTGGCGATATACACTCTCCACAAGCGTGACATCAGGTCGCAGGCCATACCAATGGGTTACTACAAGTCTACAACCCTATCATATGTGGGTAGTTTATGTTTTTTTTTTTTTTTTTTCCATCAATATATTATTAACTATAACTACTCCATGTATGAGTTAAAACTACACTCTGTTGAGTTCTCCTGTCTTCCCCCAGATAGTTTTTCTAAGAGCAAAAACAACATTAAGAATCATCCATGGAAGCCATGGTTGATGTCATTGTGTAATACAGCACCACGACTTTGGGTATGCCTAATAGATATTTCGTTTGGGTGGCAGGCAGCTTTCTGAAGTCTATTTGAACCTCCAGTGAAGAGGGTTTCCAGTGTTTCAGAAGTGCTTCATTGCTCAACACCAGATAGGGGTAGAAAGAAAGTAGGGGGGGGGGTTGGGGTGGGAAATATTGAGAAATTAATAGTAGAATTATTTTAAAGTATTATACATCCCCTTAAAGCAGTTGCCTGATCTTTAACATTCTAAGTTTTAATTAAAATAACCAATCACGCCCCATGTGCTTGGCATTAACATCCGTGTGCAATCATTTATAACAAATTTGGAAGTGTTTTGCCATTTACCTGATGCTGTAAAGTCATCCATTGTGGGGGTCGGAGAGTCATCAGCATGACAAATGGCCTTTTGTTTGGATGGGTGTTTTGCATCCTATGAAATGATCACCTGAATTCTGCTCTATTAATAATGCATTTTAGTTTTCAAAAGCTTGTGTGCTAACATCCCGCCTGACCTTTTCTAATGCCTTTCTGAGTAAACACGAGGTTTATTTGGCAACTAAATTACGCTGAAGGTGTACAGTTACAGCCGAGTGAATTTCACCCAGGACACGTACGCGCTACGCCATGCCAGCTAGTCAGACGTCCTTCCAGGAGCCAGAAGAAAATGAAAGGGAAGCTGCGCTCTTTTTATTATTTAATGCATTTTAATTTCAACAGCTGCTTCTACCTGTCTGGGCAGATAATCAGTTCCTCTATATGCTGAGATCCGGGGCGTAGCTGGTAAGTAGACATTGATCAGCCATAACATTATGACCTTGACCACCCAACTAATATTGTGTAGGATCCTCTTTTGCTGCCAAAGCAGCCCTGACCCATCAAGGCATGAACACCACTGTATCTGGAACCAAGCCATCAGTAGCAGATAGAAGGAAAACAATACCCAAGCTCTACTGCAAATTCAGCTTCTGATTGCTGAAGGGGCTCAGGCTGCATTTCGATGATCGGATCCGTAGTAAATTCCAGCTGGAAACCCAGGGAAGTCTGTAAAATCAGAATCTTTATTGCCTACATACTGAAACACTCGTAACAACTAACGCATTTCGGCAGCAACAGCCTTCCTACTTAACAGCTGAAACGCGTTAGCTTGTTACCAGAGTGTTTCAGTATGTAACCAATAAAAATAAATAAAATGTTTCTCTATCAAATAGTAATAAAGAACATGCATGTGACAATAATTAGTGAAAAGATCACATGGATATAAAGGGTGCAATATATAAATTATAATAATCCAGTTCTGATTTTCATGTCCCCATTGTAGGCCCTTTTGGCTGTGGATACAGGTCAGCATGAGCAACCCTGACCGGTCTGTGGCTACCCAGCCCTGTACACAACAAACTACGATGCTCTGTGTGTTCTGACACCTTTCTATTAGAACCAGCATTATTTTCTTCAGCAACTTTAGCTCCAGTAGCTCTTGTATTTGATTGGACTACAAAGGCCAGCCTTTACTCCCCCCCCCTCCATCAATAAGCCTCCCCCCCCCCCATCTCCATCAGTGAGCCTTCCCTCCCCCACCTCCCTCCAATAAGCCTTTCCTCCCCACCTCCATCAATGAGCCTTCCCTCCACCACCTCCATCAATGAGCCTTCCCTCCCCACCTCCATAAATGAGCCTTCCCTCTCCATCTCCATCAATGAACCTCCCCTCCCCCATCTCCATCAATGAGCCTTCCCTCCCCACCTCCCTCAATGAGCCTTCCCTCCCCCCACCTCTATCAATAAGCCTTCCCTCCCCACTTCCATCAATAAGCCTTCCCTCCCCTACCTCCATCAATGAGCCTCCCCCCCCCACCTCCATCAATGAGCCTTCCCCCACCTCTATCAATGAGCCTTCCCTCCGCATCTCCATCAATAAACCTCCCCCCCACCTCCATCAATGAGTCTTCCCTCCGCATCTCCATCAATAAACCTCACCCCCACCTCCATCAATGAGTCTTTCCTCTGCACCTCCATCAGTGAGTCTTCCCTCTGCACCTCCATCAATGAGCCTTCCCTCCGCACCTCCATCAATAAACCCCCCCCTCACATTCATCAATGAGCCTTCTCAATGAGCCTTCCCTCCCCACCATCAATTAATCTTCCCTCTCCCCACCTCCATCAATGAGCCTTCCCTTCCCACCATCAATGAATCTTCCCTCTCCCCACCTCCATCAATGAGCCTCCTCCGCACCACCACCTCCATTAATGAGCCTTTTCTCCCCATCTCCATCAATGAGCCTTTCCTACCCCACCTCCATCAATGAGTCTTCCCTCCCCACCTCCATCATTAAGCCTTGGCCACCCATAAACACCATAAACTTGTCCCTGGTTGACCAGTTTTCCTTCCTTGGACCACTTTTGGTCGGTCTTGACCACTGCAGAACGGGAACATCCCACAAGAACTGCAGTTTTGGAGTTGCCCTCACCCCATCTTCTAGTCATTACAATTTGGCCCTTGTCAAAGTCCCTCAAATCCTTACACATTTTCCATTTTGTTCTGCTTTCAACACATCAACTTTAGGGATAGCATGTTCACTTGCTGCCGGATATATCCCATCAACTTTCAGGCTTGTAACAAGATAATCAATGTTATTCACTTAACCTGTCAGTGGTCAGAATGTTATGGCTGATCGGTGTATTTTGGTTTAGCGCTGCACTAAACCCTTGCACTGACCCCTTGGCTTTTTCACACTTGACACTGGGGGGGGGGGGGGGGGGGTAGTAAAAAAATAGGCGGAAATCTGCTCCTCTTACCCTTACGCAGCAGTCAGAGGGTGATGTACACAAGCAGTGGTAAAAATGCCCCCCCTCTCACATTCAGGAATGGGGCTATGTCACAACCACCGTGCCACAATGTGCAGGAGGCGACATATTGCTTCAAGCTGCCTGTCAATCATCCTCTGAAAAGTGATCCACCTTTCAGAAGGGCGGCAAGGGCTGCCGTAAGTGTCAACGAGCCCTTAGGGTCCTTTTTGCAGACAACCCATTTATAGCACAGCAAAGATACATTTTCCTCAACATGACAAGAGGCTGGAAACATTTTTAGCATAGCCCACTACCTCCTTAGAACCTTACTGAAATGTTTCCCGGAGAATGTCTTCAATTATCTCTGAATATATTTAATTCTAAAACGTAAATAAAATTGCCATCAGTAACACTGTGACCTATTTACTGCGATCCCCTCATTAGGGAATTATATTAATAATCGCTTCAATATTCCACCTATAGAAACAATGCAGTATGTAGGTCAGGCAACGGTTTCTTGTAACGTTGATGGATCAAACGCGGTCGGCTTTGTTCTTCCTGCATAGGACCGCAGCCTAATAGAAAGACCACTGGGATTTCCAATGGATGCAATTAACCACTTCAGGACCGCAATACCTATACAGGTGCATCTTATAAAATTAGAAAATAGTATCAAAAAGTTTCAGTAATTCAATTCAAAAAGTGAAACTCATATATTTTATATAGATGTGTTATACACAGAGTGATAGATTTCAAGCATTTCTTTCTTTTAATTGTGATGATCATGACTTTCAGCTAGTGACACCCCAAAATTCAATATCTCAGAAAATTGGAATATTGCATAAGACCAATAAAAAGAAAGGATTTTTAATACAGAAATGTTGTCTAACTGAAAAGTATGTGAATGTAGATGTAGGCGGTATTTGCACCACACATGTGAGGTATTGCCGCAAACATTAGAGCAAGAGCAAAAATTCTAGCACTAGACTTCCTCTGGAACTCTAAATAGTTAGTGAGGTTGAAAAAAGACATCAGTCCATCCAGTTCAACCTATGATGTGTGTTTGTTTGCTGTTAACCGTACATTGTATACCCCTGTATGTTGTGGTCTTTAACCACTTCCCTTTAGGTGGACATCCTATGACGTCCTGGGCTTTGAATGGGGATATCTGAATGATGGGTGCAGCTGCAGGCATCATTCAGATATAAATTTTTTCAGCCGGTGATTCCCTTCACCATAAGAACAATCATAGTTCATGATCGTTCTTACAGGCGGTGGGAGCACAGTAATCTGGCAAACAGGAAGTGAAAAGGCATGGCTTAAATAGGAAGTCCATGGGAGGAGCAAAGGGTTCAAGGTTTAGGAGAAACAAAACACAAGGCAAGGTTGACTAAACAATCAGTCAGTTTGCTGTCCAGCATCAGGTAGCTCAGTAAGTAGAGATACTGCAGAGGCTGCAGGTTCAGATCTGGGTCCTGACATGGGGATTAGTCCTAGAGTAGTCTTGAAAAAGGATGAATGTGCCACAGGTCTATTTTTACTCCAGTGAGTCTGTGTTGCACATGACAAGAGGTCAGTAGGAGGAATCCAACACGTTTCATGGCTCAGCTTTTCATCAGGGATTAGGTGCTTTCATTAATTTGAGAATGATGTTGTACAAATGGCAATCTAAAGAAATAAAAGCTGCATTAATATGGGTCACCAGTAAGCCAGCCAAATTGGCCAAGCCTTATGCTCCATCAGGGTGTGTGTGTGTGGGGGGTGGGGGGGTTGTCAGCCGCGGTATACTTGGTGGTCCCTATAGCATTCTAAAGAATTTAGAAAGGATGAGAGCACCGCAGATCTAAAGTGAGTCCAGTTAATATTTGTAACATATGACAAAGAGTAAAAAACAGGAGTCCAACATGTTTCAGGGCTCAGAAATCCCTTCATCAGAGCTTAGGTATCATGGACAACAGTCCAACATGTTTCAGGGCTCAGAACTCCCTTCATCAGGGCTTAGGTGCACTGGACAGGACAACAGACTGCAAAATAAAAGAATAAAAACTGTGCTAGTATCTAGTATGGGTCATTGGTCTGGCAATCAAATTGGCCCAGCCTTATACTCCTGCTGGGGTGGGGGGGGGGTTCTGTCAGCCGATGTATACTTGGGGGTCTAAAGAATGTAGAAAGAATGAGAGCACCACAGATGTTATAGGGAATCCAGGCAGTTATTTGAGGAAAACCAAGATGATTCAAGTTGTGTTACTCTTATTTGACTCTTTGGCAACCTAATTGACCAACCATATTACTCCTGCCGAGAGGTTCTGTCAGCCGGGGTGTCCTTGAGAGTCTCCAGAGCAGTCTAAAGAATGTAGAAAGTGAATCTAGGCATCGACACTGTGCCCCACTTTTTGAACACGGTAGTAACACAGCTACTTATTGCTGCCAGACTCACGATTGCCAAGCACTGGAAAGCTCAGGATGCCCCTAACCCATCTGTGGTAGTGGCTCTCAGTAAGCTTCACCATTCCTAAGAGTGCATCTTGGCCTCTTGGAGTTGGCGAATAAAAAGCTTTGATTCTCTCTGGGAACCCAGGTCTACTTGGATTGCTGCAAAACATATTACATCTTAATTGTTGTGAATCGTTTCTCAATATAAGACTTGGTAAATTGTGATATAGACTGCTGTGCTGCACTATGTGCTCCTTTTTTTTTTTTTTCTTTCCCCCTACCAATGTTCTATTGTTGCTGCAATTAAATGTGTACCCGCCAAAGGCGGATTGTTTGTATCTTGCTTAAAATCAAATAAAGAACTAAAGTTAAAAAAAGAAAATAAATGTATATTATAGAATGTGGAAAGGATGAAAGCACCACAGATCTAAAAGTGAGTCCAGTAAGTCTTTGCTGCACATGGCATGATGACAAAAGGAGAAAGCCAATGCATTTCAGGGGTCCAAACCCCCTTCTCCCCTTCATTAGGGCTTAGGAGTTGGCATTTATTTGAGGAACATTCTAGACATGTTTAAAATTAAGAGGATTAAAGTCTTGTTAGTGTTGATTGCCAGTTAGGCAGCCAAATTGGCCCAGCCCTTTACTCATGCCGGGGGGGGGGGGGGTTCTATCTGCCAGGGTATCCTTGGGGGTCCCCGGAGCAGGCTAAAGAATGTAGAAAGAATGAGAGCACCACAGATCTTAAAGTGAGTCTAAGACTTTGCTGCACAAGACAAAAGATTAAAATTAGAAAGCCAATGCGTTTTGGGGGCTAAGAAATCCCCCTTTATCAGGGCTTAGGAGTTGGCAGTGGCAAACGAAGAGGATTAAAGTTGAGTTAGTGTTGATTGCCAGTCAGGCAGCCAAATTGGCCCAGCCCTTTATTCCTGCCAGGAGGTTCTGTCAGCTGGGGTATCCTTGGTGGTCCCCAGAACCATCTAAAGAATGTAGAAAGATGAGAGCACCACTGGTCTTAAAGTGAGTCTATTGACTTGTATAGTGGGATGGATGCAGCACACCACCGGTGCAGAGTGTGATATAATGTGACTTCTTCTAGGCCACACCCACTGACGCATTTTGCCCCACCTCTGGGACTTGATTGTAGAGGTCATCCCCTTCTAGTTGTGGATCACCAGAGTGACAGCATTGAGGGGCACTTAGAGCGGCGCTGCAAGGTACTGAGGGTGGCCGTGAGTCCACCAAGTCTCTGTTGCACATGACAAGAGGTCAAAAGGAGAAAGCCAACGTGTTTTGGGGGCTAAGAACTCTCCCTTCATCAGGGCTTAGGTGCTGGCAGTAATGAGGAGAAAACCAGACAACAGATTGCAAAATAAAAGTTGTGCTAGCACTGGTTGCAGGTCAGGCAGTCAAATTGGACCAACTCTATACTGGTTTATAATTAACCAATATAAATAGACCCCTTCTGAATCTCTTTCAAATAATTTTTATTAATTGGAAATAACATGAAAGTACAATTTAATAATCCGATAATGAATTACAGGGTTGTTGTGTAACCAATTTGTACAATGAGGACACATAAAGTATTCATTTAAACTCAGTATCCCATATTTTAGGAACATCTTATATTCGTATCTCATATTTATGGGCAAACCAGTCGTAACTTGACGCTGCTGTACGCTAATTTTGCCTCGTCACCCCTATGGGGACCAAACTGTGACGAGGTCGTAGGTGGCAAGTCATGTTTGGCCATCGCTGCTGAGCATGTATACTATAGAACAGTGATGGGGAACCTTGGCACCCCAGATGTTTTGGAACGACATTTCCCATGATGCTCAACTACACTGCAGAGTGCATGAGCATCATGGAAAATGCAGTTCCAAAACATCTGGGGTGCCAAGGTTCGCCACCACTGCTATAGAATATAAGACGAAGAATTCTTAAAAACAGTAATAATTAAGAGAAAGGGGATTTCCAGTGACTGGTTAGAGTTTTTCTGGCTGCGAATAATATGTGGGTGATTACTACTCTATGTACTTGTGGAAATTATTCTATTCCCACATTGAGAAGAGCTAACTCTGGAGTCATTGCTCTATTTGTCCTAGTAATTTTATGTATTAGGGATGTTACCTTCCCCCAAAATTGTGAGATCGGAGGACACGACCAAAGGATATGGAATAATGTGCCTGTTTGGTCACATAACCTCCATCAATTGGGGTTTGAGTCTCCTTATATGGGGACATGTACCATCCGTGAAGGATCTTTTGATGAATATCCCAATGGTCCATACAGTTAGACATCTTATAGCTAGATTGGAGAGTGATTTGCCATTGTGGGAGAGTGAATTCTTTCTGTCATTGTCTTTCCCATTTAGTCATAACTGGGGATTATGCTTCTAGGTTAGTGCAGTGGCGGCTGGTGCTCCATCGGCCGGGGGGGTGGCAGACAGACCTGGCCATGGACCCCGTCACTCCACACCCCAGTGTGCGGCAGTGCTGCGGGCATGGTGCAGGAGATGCAGGGGCTGCGGGCATGGTACAGGAGATGCAGGGGTGCAGGCATGGTACATGAGATGCAGGGGCTTAGGGCATGGTGCAGGAGATGCAGAGACTGCAGGCATGGTGCAGGAGATGCAGAGGCTGTGGGCATGATGTAGGGGCTGCGGGCATGGTACAGGAGATGCAGGGGCTGCGGGCATGGTGCAGGAGATGCAGACTGCGGGCATGATGCAGGGGTGCAGGCATGGTACAGGAGATGCAGGGTCTGCGGGCATGGTGCAGGAGATGCAGAGGCTGTGGGCATGATGCAGGGGCTGCGGGCATGGTGCAGGAGATGCAGGGGCTGCGGGCATGGTACAGGAGATGCAGGGGTGCAGGCATGGTGCAGGAGATGCAGGGGCTGCGGGCATGGTGCAGGAGATGCAGACTGCGGGCATGATGCAGGGGTGCAGGCATGGTACAGGAGATGCAGGGTCTGCGGGCATGGTGCAGGAGATGCAGAGGCTGTGGGCATGATGCAGGGGCTGCGGGCATGGTGCAGGAGATGCAGGGGCTGCGGGCATGGTACAGGAGATGCAGGGGTGCAGGCATGGTGCAGGAGATGCAGGGGCTGCGGGCATGGTGCAGGAGATGCAGAGACTGCGGGCATGATGTAGGGGCTGCAGGCATGGTACAGGAGATGCAGGGGCTGCGGGCATGGTGCAGGAGATGCAGAGACTGCGGGCATGATGCAGGGGTGCAGGCATGGTACAGGAGATGCAGGGTCTGCGGGCATGGTGCAGGAGATGCAGAGGCTGTGGGCATGATGCAGGGGCTGCGGGCATGGTGCAGGAGATGCAGGGGCAGTCCACACCATATCCCCTCCCCCTCCAGTTTACTTACCTTGTTCCTCCGGACTGACAGGCGGCGATGGCTTCCCCCTCAGTCTCCTCCATGTCCCCTCTCGGCGGCCGTGTCCTCCCTCCTCCTCTGCCAATAGGATGCCTTCTCCTTTGGCCAATTGGGAAACAGGTCTCAGGACCCGCTTCTTGTATGGCCTGGGAGGAGAATCAGTGTAGCAATAGCAAATATTCATTCGCTATTGTCACACAACGGGGGGCTCAGCCTATTAGAGCCTCTGGCTCTAATCATGTGCTTCAAAAAAAAAACATGCTTCCGGTGACCTGCATGTAGATTGGGGGAACGGACGCATGGATAGGGGGGACAGCGCCCCTGTGCCCCCAATGGATGGGCCCCCACTGGGTTGGTGCCTCGGATTGATTTGCTTACTCTACCTAGGAGGAAGTTCCAGATATTTGTGGAAATATTTATTTTATCTCTTAATTTGTTGGATGCATGAAAGTGACGGATTTGAAGACCCAAAGTATCTATCTGGTGACCCCTACTGAATCTCAAGAACCATG